>NW_026969031.1:0-57223 GCF_028390025.1 Pseudophryne corroboree
TACAGGCCTTTATATATGGCATGATAAGCTCTCTACTGTACATTATAGGAATATTACACATTTGATTACACAGATTATTTATACAGCAGACTTTACATATATAAGTATCCCTTATGGATTGTGCATTTTCTATATTAATGTGATTTCTATATTATGTCAGAAGAATCTTCTCACTACATTTCTAAGCAGTTTGAGACCAGTCATTCCCCTCCTCTCATGCTATAAAATTAGAACTCAAAGTCAGTGACTGAAAACAACATCACATTTTATAATTTAAATACAAAATATGCAGATAAAAAATCATCACTGTATTAATCAATACAATGGTTCTGATTTACTATTTATTTGTATGCTTTGTAATAACAGCCGACAAGTTTCTATTAAAAAGATCACATAGAAAAAGAGCACAGTGACTGTCCTGTGTGATGTGTCCTCCTGCAGTCAGTATAAGGGGAAGTGCACAGTGACTGTCCTGTGTGTGTGATGTGTCCTCCTGCAGTCAGTATAAGAGGAAGTGCACAGTGACTGTCCTGTGTGTGTGATGTGTCCTGCTGCAGTCAGTATAAGAGGAAGTACACAGTGACTGTCCTGTGTGTGATGTGTCCTCCTGCAGTCAGTATAAGGGGAAGTGCACAGTGACTGTCCTGTGTGTGTGATGTGTCCTCCTGCAGTCAGTATAAGAGGAAGTGCACAGTGACTGTCCTGTGTGTGATGTGTCCTCCTGCAGTCAGTATAAGAGGAAGCGCACAGTGACTGTCCTGTGTGTGATGTGTCCTCCTGCAGTCAGTATAAGAGGAAGTGCACAGTGACTGTCCTGTGTGTGATGTGTCCTCCTGCAGTCAGTATAAGAGGTAGAGCACAGTGACTGTCCTGTGTGTGATGTGTCCTCCTGCAGTCAGTATAAGAGGAAGTGCACAGTGACTGTCCTGTGTGTGATGTGTCCTCCTGCAGTCAGTATAGGAGGAAGTGCACAGTGACTGTCCTGTGTGTGATGTGTCCTCCTGCAGTCAGTATAAGAGGAAGTGCACAGTGACTGTCCTGTGTGTGATGTGTCCTCCTGCAGTCATTATAAGAGGAAGTGCACAGTGACTGTCCTGTGTGTGATGTGTCCTCCTGCAGTCAGTATAGGAGGAAGTGCACAGTGACTGTCCTGTGTGTGATGTGTCCTCCTGCAGTCAGTATAAGAGGAAGTGCACAGTGATTGTACTGTGTGTGATGTGTCCTCCTGCAGTCAGTATAAGAGGAAGTGCACAGTGACTGTCCTGTGTGTGATGTGTCCTCCTGCAGTGAGTATAAGAGGAAGTGCACAGTGACTGTCCTGTGTGTGATGTGTTCTCCTGCAGTCAGTATAAGAGGAAGTGCACAGTGACTGTCCTGTGTGATGTGTCCTCCTGCAGTCAGTATAAGAGGAAGAGCACAGTGACTGTCCTGTGTGTGATATGTTCTCCTGCAGTCAGTATAAGAGGAAGTGCACAGTGATTGTACTGTGTGTGATGTGTCCTCCTGCAGTCAGTATAAGAGGAAGTGCACAGTGATTGTCCTGTGTGTGATGTGTCCTCCTGCAGTCAGTATAAGAGGAAGTGCACAGTGACTGTCCTGTGTGTGATGTGTCCTCCTGCAGTCAGTATAAGAGGAAGTACACAGTGACTATCCTGTGTGTGGTGTCCTCCTGCAGTCAGTATAAGAGGTAGAGCACAGTGACTGTCCTGTGTGTGATGTGTCCTCCTGCAGTCAGTATAAGAGGAAGTGCACAGTGACTGTCCTGTGTGTGATGTGTCCTCCTGCAGTCAGTATAAGAGTAAGTGCACAGTGACTGTCCTGTGTGTGATGTGTCCTCCTGCAGTCAGTATAAGAGGAAGTGCATAGTGACTGTCCTGTGTGTGATGTGTCCTCCTGCAGTCAGTATAAGAGGAAGTGCACAGTGACTGTCCTGTGTGTGATGTGTCCTCCTGCAGTCAGTATAAGAGGAAGTGCACAGTGACTGTCCTGTGTGTGATGTGTCCTCCTGCAGTCAGTATAAGAGGATGTGCACAGTGACTATCCTGTATGTGATCTGTCCTCCTGCAGTCAGTATAAAAGGAAGTGCACAGTGACTGTCCTGTGTGTGATGTATCCTCCTGCAGTCAGTATAAGAGGAAGTGCACAGTGACTGTCCTGTGTGTGATGTGTCCTCCTGCAGTGAGTATAAGAGGAAGTGCACAGTGACTGTCCTGTGTGTGATGTATCCTCCTGCAGTCAGTATAAGAGGAAGTGCACAGTGACTGTCCTGTGTGTGATGTGTCCTCCTGCTGTCAGTATAAGAGGAAGTGCACAGTGACTGTCCTGTGTGTGGTGTCCTCCTGCAGTCAGTATAAGAGGAAGTGCACAGTGACTGTCCTGTGTGTGATGTGTCGTCCTGCAGTCAGTATAAGAGGAAGTGCACAGTGACTGTCCTGTGTGTGATGTGTCCTCCTGCAGTCAGTATAAGAGGAAGTGCACAGTGACTGTCCTGTGTGTGATGTGTCCTCCTGCAGTGAGTATAAGAGGAAGTGCACAGTGACTGTCCTGTGTGTGATGTGTCCTCCTGCAGTCAGTATAAGAGGAAGTGCACAGTGACTGTCCTGTGTGTGATGTGTCCTCCTGCAGTCAGTATAAGAGGAAGTGCACAGTGACTGTCCTGTGTGTGATGTGTCCTCCTGCAGTCAGTATAAGAGGAAGTGCACAGTGACTGTCCTGTGTGTGATGTGTCCTCCTGCAGTGAGTATAAGAGGAAGTGCACAGTGACTGTCCTGTGTGTGATGTGTTCTCCTGCAGTCAGTATAAGAGGAAGTGCACAGTGACTGTCCTGTGTGTGATGTGTCCTCCTGCAGTCAGTATAAGAGGAAGTGCACAGTGACTGTCCTGTGTGTGATGTGTCCTCCAGCAGTCAGTATAAGAGGAAGTGCACAGTGACTGTCCTGTGTGTGATGTGTCCTCCAGCAGTGAGTATAAGAGGAAGTGCACAGTGACTGTCCTGTGTGTGATGTGTCCTCCTGCAGTCAGTATAAGAGAAAGTGCACAGTGACTGTCCTGTGTGTGATGTGTCCTCCTGCAGTCAGTATAAGAGAAAGTGCACAGTGACTGTCCTGTGTGTGATGTGTCCTCCTGCAGTCAGTATAAGAGGAAGTGCACAGTGACTGTCCTGTGTGTGATGTGTCCTCCAGCAGTCAGTATAAGAGGAAGTGCACAGTGACTGTCCTGTGTGTGATGTGTCCTCCTGCAGTCAGTATAAGAGGAAGTGCACAGTGACTGTCCTGTGTGTGATGTGTCCTCCTGCAGTCAGTATAAGAGGAAGTGCACAGTGACTGTCCTGTGTGTGATGTGTCCTCCTGCAGTCAGTATAAGAGGAAGAGCACAGTGACTGTCCTGTGTGTGATGTGTCCTCCAGCAGTCAGTATAAGAGGAAGTGCACAGTGACTGTACTGTGTGTGATGTGTCCTCCTGCAGTCAGTATAAGAGGAAGTGCACAGTGACTGTCCTGTGTGTGATGTGTCCTCCTGCAGTCAGTATAAGAGGAAGTGCATAGTGACTGTCCTGTGTGTGATGTGTCCTCCTGCAGTCAGTATAAGAGGAAGTGCACAGTGACTGTCCTGTGTGTGATGTGTCCTCCTGCAGTCAGTATAAGAGGAAGTGCACAGTGACTGTCCTGTGTGTGATGTGTCCTCCTGCAGTCAGTATAAGAGGATGTGCACAGTGACTATCCTGTATGTGATCTGTCCTCCTGCAGTCAGTATAAAAGGAAGTGCACAGTGACTGTCCTGTGTGTGATGTATCCTCCTGCAGTCAGTATAAGAGGAAGTGCACAGTGACTGTCCTGTGTGTGATGTGTCCTCCTGCAGTGAGTATAAGAGGAAGTGCACAGTGACTGTCCTGTGTGTGATGTATCCTCCTGCAGTCAGTATAAGAGGAAGTGCACAGTGACTGTCCTGTGTGTGATGTGTCCTCCTGCTGTCAGTATAAGAGGAAGTGCACAGTGACTGTCCTGTGTGTGGTGTCCTCCTGCAGTCAGTATAAGAGGAAGTGCACAGTGACTGTCCTGTGTGTGATGTGTCCTCCTGCAGTCAGTATAAGAGGAAGTGCACAGTGACTGTCCTGTGTGTGATGTGTCCTCCTGCAGTGAGTATAAGAGGAAGTGCACAGTGACTGTCCTGTGTGTGATGTGTCCTCCTGCAGTCAGTATAAGAGGAAGTGCACAGTGACTGTCCTGTGTGTGATGTGTCCTCCTGCAGTCAGTATAAGAGGAAGTGCACAGTGACTGTCCTGTGTGTGATGTGTCCTCCTGCAGTCAGTATAAGAGGAAGTGCACAGTGACTGTCCTGTGTGTGATGTGTCCTCCTGCAGTGAGTATAAGAGGAAGTGCACAGTGACTGTCCTGTGTGTGATGTGTTCTCCTGCAGTCAGTATAAGAGGAAGTGCACAGTGACTGTCCTGTGTGTGATGTGTCCTCCTGCAGTCAGTATAAGAGGAAGTGCACAGTGACTGTCCTGTGTGTGATGTGTCCTCCAGCAGTCAGTATAAGAGGAAGTGCACAGTGACTGTCCTGTGTGTGATGTGTCCTCCAGCAGTGAGTATAAGAGGAAGTGCACAGTGACTGTCCTGTGTGTGATGTGTCCTCCTGCAGTCAGTATAAGAGAAAGTGCACAGTGACTGTCCTGTGTGTGATGTGTCCTCCTGCAGTCAGTATAAGAGAAAGTGCACAGTGACTGTCCTGTGTGTGATGTGTCCTCCTGCAGTCAGTATAAGAGGAAGTGCACAGTGACTGTCCTGTGTGTGATGTGTCCTCCAGCAGTCAGTATAAGAGGAAGTGCACAGTGACTGTCCTGTGTGTGATGTGTCCTCCTGCAGTCAGTATAAGAGGAAGTGCACAGTGACTGTCCTGTGTGTGATGTGTCCTCCTGCAGTCAGTATAAGAGGAAGTGCACAGTGACTGTCCTGTGTGTGATGTGTCCTCCTGCAGTCAGTATAAGAGGAAGAGCACAGTGACTGTCCTGTGTGTGATGTGTCCTCCAGCAGTCAGTATAAGAGGAAGTGCACAGTGACTGTACTGTGTGTGATGTGTCCTCCTGCAGTCAGTATAAGAGGAAGTGCACAGTGACTGTCCTGTGTGTGATGTGTCCTCCAGCAGTCAGTATAAGAGGAAGTGCACAGTGACTGTCCTGTGTGTGATGTGTCCTCCTGCAGTCAGTATAAGAGGAAGAGCACAGTGACTGTCCTGTGTGTGATGTGTCCTCCAGCAGTCAGTATAAGAAGAAGTGCACAGTGTCTGTCCTGTGTGTGATGTGTCCTCCTGCAGTCAGTATAAGAGGAAGTGCACAGTGACTGTCCTGTGTGGTGTCCTCCTGCAGTCAGTATAAGAGGAAGAGCACAGTGACTGTCCTGTGTGTGATGTGTCCTGCTGCAGTCAGTATAAGAGGAAGTGCACAGTGACTGTCCTGTGTGTGATGTGTCCTCCAGCAGTCAGTATAAGAGGAAGTGCACAGTGACTGTCCTGTGTGTGATGTGTCCTCCTGCAGTCAGTATAAGAGGAAGTGCACAGTGACTGTCCTGTGTGTGATGTGTCCTCCTGCAGTCAGTATAAGAGTAAGTGCACAGTGACTGTCCTGTGTGTGATGTGTCCTCCTGCAGTCAGTATAAGAGGAAGTGCATAGTGACTGTCCTGTGTGTGATGTGTCCTCCTGCAGTCAGTATAAGAGGAAGTGCACAGTGACTGTCCTGTGTGTGATGTGTCCTCCTGCAGTCAGTATAAGAGGAAGTGCACAGTGACTGTCCTGTGTGTGATGTGTCCTCCTGCAGTCAGTATAAGAGGATGTGCACAGTGACTATCCTGTATGTGATCTGTCCTCCTGCAGTCAGTATAAAAGGAAGTGCACAGTGACTGTCCTGTGTGTGATGTATCCTCCTGCAGTCAGTATAAGAGGAAGTGCACAGTGACTGTCCTGTGTGTGATGTGTCCTCCTGCAGTGAGTATAAGAGGAAGTGCACAGTGACTGTCCTGTGTGTGATGTATCCTCCTGCAGTCAGTATAAGAGGAAGTGCACAGTGACTGTCCTGTGTGTGATGTGTCCTCCTGCTGTCAGTATAAGAGGAAGTGCACAGTGACTGTCCTGTGTGTGGTGTCCTCCTGCAGTCAGTATAAGAGGAAGTGCACAGTGACTGTCCTGTGTGTGATGTGTCGTCCTGCAGTCAGTATAAGAGGAAGTGCACAGTGACTGTCCTGTGTGTGATGTGTCCTCCTGCAGTCAGTATAAGAGGAAGTGCACAGTGACTGTCCTGTGTGTGATGTGTCCTCCTGCAGTGAGTATAAGAGGAAGTGCACAGTGACTGTCCTGTGTGTGATGTGTCCTCCTGCAGTCAGTATAAGAGGAAGTGCACAGTGACTGTCCTGTGTGTGATGTGTCCTCCTGCAGTCAGTATAAGAGGAAGTGCACAGTGACTGTCCTGTGTGTGATGTGTCCTCCTGCAGTCAGTATAAGAGGAAGTGCACAGTGACTGTCCTGTGTGTGATGTGTCCTCCTGCAGTGAGTATAAGAGGAAGTGCACAGTGACTGTCCTGTGTGTGATGTGTTCTCCTGCAGTCAGTATAAGAGGAAGTGCACAGTGACTGTCCTGTGTGTGATGTGTCCTCCTGCAGTCAGTATAAGAGGAAGTGCACAGTGACTGTCCTGTGTGTGATGTGTCCTCCAGCAGTCAGTATAAGAGGAAGTGCACAGTGACTGTCCTGTGTGTGATGTGTCCTCCAGCAGTGAGTATAAGAGGAAGTGCACAGTGACTGTCCTGTGTGTGATGTGTCCTCCTGCAGTCAGTATAAGAGAAAGTGCACAGTGACTGTCCTGTGTGTGATGTGTCCTCCTGCAGTCAGTATAAGAGAAAGTGCACAGTGACTGTCCTGTGTGTGATGTGTCCTCCTGCAGTCAGTATAAGAGGAAGTGCACAGTGACTGTCCTGTGTGTGATGTGTCCTCCAGCAGTCAGTATAAGAGGAAGTGCACAGTGACTGTCCTGTGTGTGATGTGTCCTCCTGCAGTCAGTATAAGAGGAAGTGCACAGTGACTGTCCTGTGTGTGATGTGTCCTCCTGCAGTCAGTATAAGAGGAAGTGCACAGTGACTGTCCTGTGTGTGATGTGTCCTCCTGCAGTCAGTATAAGAGGAAGAGCACAGTGACTGTCCTGTGTGTGATGTGTCCTCCAGCAGTCAGTATAAGAGGAAGTGCACAGTGACTGTACTGTGTGTGATGTGTCCTCCTGCAGTCAGTATAAGAGGAAGTGCACAGTGACTGTCCTGTGTGTGATGTGTCCTCCAGCAGTCAGTATAAGAGGAAGTGCACAGTGACTGTCCTGTGTGTGATGTGTCCTCCTGCAGTCAGTATAAGAGGAAGAGCACAGTGACTGTCCTGTGTGTGATGTGTCCTCCAGCAGTCAGTATAAGAAGAAGTGCACAGTGTCTGTCCTGTGTGTGATGTGTCCTCCTGCAGTCAGTATAAGAGGAAGTGCACAGTGACTGTCCTGTGTGTGATGTGTCCTCCTGCAGTCAGTATAAGAGGAAGTGCACAGTGACTGTCCTGTGTGTGATGTGTCCTCCTGCAGTGAGTATAAGAGGAAGTGCACAGTGACTGTCCTGTGTGTGATGTGTTCTCCTGCAGTCAGTATAAGAGGAAGTGCACAGTGACTGTCCTGTGTGTGATGTGTCCTCCTGCAGTCAGTATAAGAGAAAGTGCACAGTGACTGTCCTGTGTGTGATGTGTCCTCCTGCAGTCAGTATAAGAGAAAGTGCACAGTGACTGTCCTGTGTGTGATGTGTCCTCCAGCAGTGAGTATAAGAGGAAGTGCACAGTGACTGTCCTGTGTGTGATGTGTCCTCCTGCAGTCAGTATAAGAGAAAGTGCACAGTGACTGTCCTGTGTGTGATGTGTCCTCCTGCAGTCAGTATAAGAGGAAGTGCACAGTGACTGTCCTGTGTGTGATGTGTCCTCCAGCAGTCAGTATAAGAGGAAGTGCACAGTGACTGTCCTGTGTGTGATGTGTCCTCCAGCAGTGAGTATAAGAGGAAGTGCACAGTGACTGTCCTGTGTGTGATGTGTCCTCCTTTAGTCAGTATAAGAGAAAGTGCACAGTGACTGTCCTGTGTGTGTGATGTGTCCTCCTGCAGTCAGTATAAGAGAAAGTGCACAGTGACTGTCCTGTGTGTGATGTGTCCTCCTGCAGTCAGTATAAGAGGAAGTGCACAGTGACTGTCCTGTGTGTGATGTGTCCTCCAGCAGTCAGTATAAGAGGAAGTGCACAGTGACTGTCCTGTGTGTGATGTGTCCTCCTGCAGTCAGTATAAGAGGAAGTGCACAGTGACTGTCCTGTGTGTGATGTGTCCTCCTGCAGTCAGTATAAGAGGAAGTGCACAGTGACTGTCCTGTGTGTGATGTGTCCTCCTGCAGTCAGTATAAGAGGAAGAGCACAGTGACTGTCCTGTGTGTGATGTGTCCTCCAGCAGTCAGTATAAGAGGAAGTGCACAGTGACTGTACTGTGTGTGATGTGTCCTCCTGCAGTCAGTATAAGAGGAAGTGCACAGTGACTGTCCTGTGTGTGATGTGTCCTCCAGCAGTCAGTATAAGAGGAAGTGCACAGTGACTGTCCTGTGTGTGATGTGTCCTCCTGCAGTCAGTATAAGAGGAAGAGCACAGTGACTGTCCTGTGTGTGATGTGTCCTCCAGCAGTCAGTATAAGAAGAAGTGCACAGTGTCTGTCCTGTGTGTGATGTGTCCTCCTGCAGTCAGTATAAGAGGAAGTGCACAGTGACTGTCCTGTGTGTGATGTGTCCTCCTGCAGTCAGTATAAGAGGAAGTGCACAGTGACTGTCCTGTGTGTGATGTGTCCTCCTGCAGTGAGTATAAGAGGAAGTGCACAGTGACTGTCCTGTGTGTGATGTGTTCTCCTGCAGTCAGTATAAGAGGAAGTGCACAGTGACTGTCCTGTGTGTGATGTGTCCTCCTGTAGTCAGTATAAGAGGAAGTGCACAGTGACTGTCCTGTGTGTGATGTGTCCTCCAGCAGTCAGTATAAGAGGAAGTGCACAGTGACTGTCCTGTGTGTGATGTGTCCTCCAGCAGTGAGTATAAGAGGAAGTGCACAGTGACTGTCCTGTGTGTGATGTGTCCTCCTGCAGTCAGTATAAGAGAAAGTGCACAGTGACTGTCCTGTGTGTGATGTGTCCTCCTGCAGTCAGTATAAGAGAAAGTGCACAGTGACTGTCCTGTGTGTGATGTGTCCTCCTGCAGTCAGTATAAGAGGAAGTGCACAGTGACTGTCCTGTGTGTGATGTGTCCTCCAGCAGTCAGTATAAGAGGAAGTGCACAGTGACTGTCCTGTGTGTGATGTGTCCTCCTGCAGTCAGTATAAGAGGAAGTGCACAGTGACTGTCCTGTGTGTGATGTGTCCTCCTGCAGTCAGTATAAGAGGAAGTGCACAGTGACTGTCCTGTGTGTGATGTGTCCTCCTGCAGTCAGTATAAGAGGAAGAGCACAGTGACTGTCCTGTGTGTGATGTGTCCTCCAGCAGTCAGTATAAGAGGAAGTGCACAGTGACTGTACTGTGTGTGATGTGTCCTCCTGCAGTCAGTATAAGAGGAAGTGCACAGTGACTGTCCTGTGTGTGATGTGTCCTCCAGCAGTCAGTATAAGAGGAAGTGCACAGTGACTGTCCTGTGTGTGATGTGTCCTCCTGCAGTCAGTATAAGAGGAAGAGCACAGTGACTGTCCTGTGTGTGATGTGTCCTCCAGCAGTCAGTATAAGAAGAAGTGCACAGTGTCTGTCCTGTGTGTGATGTGTCCTCCTGCAGTCAGTATAAGAGGAAGTGCACAGTGACTGTCCTGTGTGGTGTCCTCCTGCAGTCAGTATAAGAGGAAGAGCACAGTGACTGTCCTGTGTGTGATGTGTCCTCCTGCAGTCAGTATAAGAGGAAGTGCACAGTGACTGTCCTGTGTGTGATGTGTCCTCCAGCAGTCAGTATAAGAGGAAGTGCACAGTGTCTGTCCTGTGTGTGATGTGTCCTCCTGCAGTCAGTATAAGAGGAAGTGCACAGTGACTGTCCTGTGTGTGGTGTCCTCCTGCAGTCAGTATAAGAGGAAGAGCACAGTGACTGTCCTGTGTGTGATGTGTCCTCCAGCAGTCAGTACAAGAGGAAGTGCACAGTGTCTGTCCTGTGTGTGATGTGTCCTCCTGCAGTCAGTATAAGAGGAAGTGCACAGTGACTGTCCTGTGTGTGGTGTCCTCCTGCAGTCAGTATAAGAGGAAGAGCACAGTGACTGTCCTGTGTGTGATGTGTCCTCCAGCAGTCAGTATAAGAGGAAGTGCACAGTGACTGTCCTGTGTGTGATGTGTCCTCCAGCAGTCAGTATAAGAGGAAGTGCACAGTGACTGTCCTGTGTGTGATGTGTCCTCCTGCAGTCAGTATAAGAGGAAGTGCACAGTGACTGTCCTGTGTGTGATGTGTCCTCCTGCAGTCAGTATAAGAGGAAGTGCACAGTGACTGTCCTGTGTGTGATGTGTCCTCCTGCAGTCAGTATAAAAGGAAGAGCACAGTGACTGTCCTGTGTGTGATGTGTCCTCCAGCAGTCAGTATAAGAGGAAGTGCACAGTGACTGTCCTGTGTGTGTGATGTGTCCTCCTGCAGTCAGTATAAGAGGAAGTGCACAGTGACTGTCCTGTGTGTGATGTGTCCTCCAGCAGTCAGTTTAAGAGAAAGTGCACAGTGACTGTCCTGTGTGTGATGTGTCCTCCAGCAGTCAGTATAAGAGGAAGTGCACAGTGACTGTCCTGTGTGTGATGTGTCCTCCTGCAGTCAGTATAAGAGGAAGAGCACAGTGACTGTCCTGTGTGTGATGTGTCCTCCAGCAGTCAGTATAAGAGGAAGTGCACAGTGACTGTCCTGTGTGTGATGTGTCCTCCAGCAGTCAGTATAAGAGGAAGTGCACAGTGTCTGTCCTGTGTGTGATGTGTCCTCCTGCAGTCAGTATAAGAGGAAATGCACAGTGACTGTCCTGTGTGTGGTGTCCTCCTGCAGTCAGTATAAGAGGAAGAGCACAGTGACTGTCCTGTGTGTGATGTGTCCTCCAGCAGTCAGTATAAGAGGAAGTGCACAGTGACTGTCCTGTGTGTGATGTGTCCTCCTGCAGTCAGTATAAGAGGAAGTGCACAGTGACTGTCCCTTGTGTGATGTGTCCTCCTGCAGTGAGTATAAGAGGAAGTGCACAGTGACTGTCCTGTGTGTGATGTGTCCTCCTGCAGTCAGTATAAGAGGAAGTGCACAGTGACTGTCCTGTGTGTGATGTGTCCTCCTGCAGTCAGTATAAGAGGAAGTGCACAGTGACTGTCCCTTGTGTGATGTGTCCTCCTGCAGTCAGTATAAGAGGAAGTGCACAGAGACTGCTCTGTGTGTGATGTGTCCTCCTGCAGTCAGTATAAGAGGAACTGCACAGTGACTGTCCTGTGTGTGATGTGTCCTCCTGCAGTCAGTATAGGAGGAAGTGCACAGTGACTGTCCTGTGTGTGGTGTCCTCCTGCAGTCAGTATAAGAGGAAGAGCACAATGACTGTCCTGTGTGTGATGTGTCCTCCTGCAGTCAATATAAGAGGAAGTGCACAGTGACTGTCCTGTGTGTGATGTGTCCTCCTGCAGTCAGTATAAGAGGAAGTGCACAGTGACTGTCCTGTGTGTGATGTGTCCTCCTGCAGTCAGTATAAGAGGAAGTGCACAGTGACTGTCCTGTGTGTGATGTGTCCTCCTGTAGTCAGTATAAGAGGAAGTGCACGGTGACTGTCCTGTGTGTGACGTGTCATCCTGCAGTCAGTATAAGAGGAAGTGCATAGTGACTGTCCTGTGTGTGGTGTCCTCCTGCAGTCAGTATAAGAGGAAGTGCACAGTGACTGTCCTGTGTGTGATGTGTCCTCCAGCAGTCAGTATAAGAGGAAGGGCACAGTGACTGTCCTGTGTGTGATGTGTCCTCCTGCAGTCAGTATAAGAGGAAGAGCACAGTGACTGTCCTGTGTGTGATGTGTCCTCCAGCAGTCAGTATAAGAGGAAGTGCACAGTGACTATCCTGTGTGTGATGTGTCCTCCTGCAGTCAGTATAAGAGGAAGTACACAGTGACTGTCCTGTGTGTGACCAGTGACTGTCCTGTGTGTGATGTGTACTCCTGCAGTCAGTATAAGAGAAAGTGCACAGTGACTGTCCTGTGTGTGATGTGTCCTCCAGCAGTCAGTATAAGAGGAAGTGCACAGTGACTGTCCTGTGTGTGATGTGTCCTCCTGCAGTCATTATAAGAGGAAGTGCACAGTGACTGTCCTGTGTGTGATGTGTCCTCCTGCAGTCAGTATAAGAGAAAGTGCACAGTGACTGTCCTGTGTGTGATGTGTCCTCCTGCAGTCAGTATAAGAGGAAGTGCACAGTGACTGTCCTGTGTGTGATGTGTCCTCCAGCAGTCAGTATAAGAGGAAGTGCACAGTGACTGTCCTGTGTGTGATGTGTCCTCCTGCAGTCAGTATAAGAGGAAGTGCACAGTGACTGTCCTGTGTGTGATGTGTCCTCCTGCAGTCAGTATAAGAGGAAGTGCACAGTGACTGTCCTGTGTGTGATGTGTCCTCCTGCAGTCAGTATAAGAGGAAGTACACAGTGACTGTCCTGTGTGTGATGTGTCCTCCTGCAGTCAGTATAAGAGGAAGTACACAGTGACTGTCCTGTGTGTGATGTATCCTCCTGCAGTCAGTATAAGAGGAAGTACACAGTGACTGTCCTGTGTGTGATGTGTCCTCCTGCAGTCAGTATAAGAGGAAGTACACAGTGAATGTCCTGTGTGTGATGTGTCCTCCTGCAGTCAGTATAAGAGGAAGTGCACTGTGACTGTCCTGTGTGTGATGTGTCCTCCTGCAGTCAGTATAAGAGGAAGTGCACAGTGACTGTCCTGTGTGTGATGTTTCCTCCTGTAGTCAGTATAAGAGGAAGTGCAGAGTGACTGTCCTGTGTGTGATGTGTCCTCCTGCAGTCAGTATAAGAGGAAGTGCACAGTGACTGTCCTGTGTGTGATGTGTCCTCCTGCAGTCAGTATAAGAGGAAGTGCACAGTGACTGTCCTGTGTGTGATGTGTCCTCCTGCAGTCATTATAAGAGGAAGTGCACAGTGACTGTCCTGTGTGTGATGTGTACTCCTGCAGTCAGTATAAGAGAAAGTGCACAGTGACTGTCCTGTGTGTGATGTGTCCTCCAGCAGTCAGTATAAGAGGAAGTGCACAGTGACTGTCCTGTGTGTGATGTGTCCTCCTGCAGTCATTATAAGAGGAAGTGCACAGTGACTGTCCTGTGTGTGATGTGTCCTCCTGCAGTCAGTATAAGAGAAAGTGCACAGTGACTGTCCTGTGTGTGATGTGTCCTCCTGCAGTCAGTATAAGAGAAAGTGCACAGTGACTGTCCTGTGTGTGATGTGTCCTCCTGCAGTCAGTATAAGAGGAAGTGCACAGTGACTGTCCTGTGTGTGATGTGTCCTCCAGCAGTCAGTATAAGAGGAAGTGCACAGTGACTGTCCTGTGTGTGATGTGTCCTCCTGCAGTCAGTATAAGAGGAAGTGCACAGTGACTGTCCTGTGTGTGATGTGTCCTCCTGCAGTCAGTATAAGAGGAAGTGCACAGTGACTGTCCTGTGTGTGATGTGTCCTCCTGCAGTCAGTATAAGAGGAAGAGCACAGTGACTGTCCTGTGTGTGATGTGTCCTCCAGCAGTCAGTATAAGAGGAAGTGCACAGTGACTGTACTGTGTGTGATGTGTCCTCCTGCAGTCAGTATAAGAGGAAGTGCACAGTGACTGTCCTGTGTGTGATGTGTCCTCCAGCAGTCAGTATATGAGGAAGTGCACAGTGACTGTCCTGTGTGTGATGTGTCCTCCTGCAGTCAGTATAAGAGGAAGAGCACAGTGACTGTCCTGTGTGTGATGTGTCCTCCAGCAGTCAGTATAAGAAGAAGTGCACAGTGTCTGTCCTGTGTGTGATGTGTCCTCCTGCAGTCAGTATAAGAGGAAGTGCACAGTGACTGTCCTGTGTGGTGTCCTCCTGCAGTCAGTATAAGAGGAAGAGCACAGTGACTGTCCTGTGTGTGATGTGTCCTCCTGCAGTCAGTATAAGAGGAAGTGCACAGTGACTGTCCTGTGTGTGATGTGTCCTCCAGCAGTCAGTATAAGAGGAAGTGCACAGTGTCTGTCCTGTGTGTGATGTGTCCTCCTGCAGTCAGTATAAGAGGAAGTGCACAGTGACTGTCCTGTGTGTGGTGTCCTCCTGCAGTCAGTATAAGAGGAAGAGCACAGTGACTGTCCTGTGTGTGATGTGTCCTCCAGCAGTCAGTACAAGAGGAAGTGCACAGTGTCTGTCCTGTGTGTGATGTGTCCTCCTGCAGTCAGTATAAGAGGAAGTGCACAGTGACTGTCCTGTGTGTGGTGTCCTCCTGCAGTCAGTATAAGAGGAAGAGCACAGTGACTGTCCTGTGTGTGATGTGTCCTCCAGCAGTCAGTATAAGAGGAAGTGCACAGTGACTGTCCTGTGTGTGATGTGTCCTCCAGCAGTCAGTATAAGAGGAAGTGCACACTGACTGTCCTGTGTGTGATGTGTCCTCCTGCAGTCAGTATAAGAGGAAGTGCACAGTGACTGTCCTGTGTGTGATGTGTCCTCCTGCAGTCAGTATAAGAGGAAGTGCACAGTGACTGTCCTGTGTGTGATGTGTCCTCCTGCAGTCAGTATAAAAGGAAGAGCACAGTGACTGTCCTGTGTGTGATGTGTCCTCCAGCAGTCAGTATAAGAGGAAGTGCACAGTGACTGTCCTGTGTGTGATGTGTCCTCCAGCAGTCAGTATAAGAGAAAGTGCACAGTGACTGTCCTGTGTGTGATGTGTCCTCCAGCAGTCAGTATAAGAGGAAGTGCACAGTGACTGTCCTGTGTGTGATGTGTCCTCCTGCAGTCAGTATAAGAGGAAGAGCACAGTGACTGTCCTGTGTGTGATGTGTCCTCCAGCAGTCAGTATAAGAGGAAGTGCACAGTGACTGTCCTGTGTGTGATGTGTCCTCCAGCAGTCAGTATAAGAGGAAGTGCACAGTGTCTGTCCTGTGTGTGATGTGTCCTCCTGCAGTCAGTATAAGAGGAAATGCACAGTGACTGTCCTGTGTGTGGTGTCCTCCTGCAGTCAGTATAAGAGGAAGAGCACAGTGACTGTCCTGTGTGTGATGTGTCCTCCAGCAGTCAGTATAAGAGGAAGTGCACAGTGACTGTCCTGTGTGTGATGTGTCCTCCTGCAGTCAGTATAAGAGGAAGTGCACAGTGACTGTCCCTTGTGTGATGTGTCCTCCTGCAGTGAGTATAAGAGGAAGTGCACAGTGACTGTCCTGTGTGTGATGTGTCCTCCTGCAGTCAGTATAAGAGGAAGTGCACAGTGACTGTCCTGTGTGTGATGTGTCCTCCTGCAGTCAGTATAAGAGGAAGTGCACAGTGACTGTCCCTTGTGTGATGTGTCCTCCTGCAGTCAGTATAAGAGGAAGTGCACAGAGACTGCTCTGTGTGTGATGTGTCCTCCTGCAGTCAGTATAAGAGGAACTGCACAGTGACTGTCCTGTGTGTGATGTGTCCTCTTGCAGTCAGTATAGGAGGAAGTGCACAGTGACTGTCCTGTGTGTGGTGTCCTCCTGCAGTCAGTATAAGAGGAAGAGCACAATGACTGTCCTGTGTGTGATGTGTCCTCCTGCAGTCAATATAAGAGGAAGTGCACAGTGACTGTCCTGTGTGTGATGTGTCCTCCTGCAGTCAGTATAAGAGGAAGTGCACAGTGACTGTCCTGTGTGTGATGTGTCCTCCTGCAGTCAGTATAAGAGGAAGTGCACAGTGACTGTCCTGTGTGTGATGTGTCCTCCTGTAGTCAGTATAAGAGGAAGTGCACGGTGACTGTCCTGTGTGTGACGTGTCATCCTGCAGTCAGTATAAGAGGAAGTGCATAGTGACTGTCCTGTGTGTGGTGTCCTCCTGCAGTCAGTATAAGAGGAAGTGCACAGTGACTGTCCTGTGTGTGATGTGTCCTCCAGCAGTCAGTATAAGAGGAAGGGCACAGTGACTGTCCTGTGTGTGATGTGTCCTCCTGCAGTCAGTATAAGAGGAAGAGCACAGTGACTGTCCTGTGTGTGATGTGTCCTCCAGCAGTCAGTATAAGAGGAAGTGCACAGTGACTGTCCTGTGTGTGATGTGTCCTCCTGCAGTCAGTATAAGAGGAAGTGCACAGTGACTGTCCTGTGTGTGATGTGTCCTCCAGCAGTCAGTATAAGAGGAAGTGCACAGTGACTGTCCTGTGTGTGATGTGTCCTCCAGCAGTCAGTATAAGAGGAAGTGCACAGTGACTGTCCTGTGTGTGATGTGTCCTCCTGCAGTCAGTATAAGAGGAAGAGCACAGTGACTGTCCTGTGTGTGATGTGTCCTCCAGCAGTCAGTATAAGAGGAAGTGCACAGTGTCTGTCCTGTGTGTGATGTGTCCTCCTGCAGTCAGTATAAGAGGAAGTGCACAGTGACTGTCCTGTGTGTGGTGTCCTCCTGCAGTCAGTATAAGAGGAAGAGCACAGTGACTGTCCTGTGTGTGATGTGTCCTCCAGCAGTCAGTATAAGAGGAAGTGCACAGTGACTGTCCTGTGTGTGATGTGTCCTCCTGCAGTCAGTATAAGAGGAAGTGCACAGTGACTGTCCCTTGTGTGATGTGTCCTCCTGCAGTGAGTATAAGAGGAAGTGCACAGTGACTGTCCTGTGTGTGATGTGTCCTCCTGCAGTCAGTATAAGAGGAAGTGCACAGTGACTGTCCTGTGTGTGATGTGTCCTCCTGCAGTCAGTATAAGAGGAAGTGCACAGTGACTGTCCTGTGTGTGATGTGTCCTCCTGCAGTCAGTATAGGAGGAAGTGCACAGTGACTGTCCTGTGTGTGGTGTCCTCCTGCAGTCAGTATAAGAGGAAGAGCACAGTGACTGTCCTGTGTGTGATGTGTCCTCCTGCAGTCAGTATAAGAGGAAGTGCACAGTGACTGTCCTGTGTGTGATGTGTCCTCCTGCAGTCAGTATAAGAGGAAGAGCACAGTGACTGTCCTGTGTGTGATGTGTCCTCCTGCAGTCAGTATAAGAGGAAGTGCACAGTGACTGTCCTGTGTGTGATGTGTCCTCCTGCAGTCAGTATAAGAGGAAGTGCACAGTGACTGTCCTGTGTGTGATGTGTCCTCCTGCAGTTAGTATAAGAGGAAGAGCACAGTGACTGTCCTGTGTGTGATGTGTCCTCCTGCAGTCAGTATAAGAGGAAGTGCACAGTGACTGTCCTGTGTGTGATGTGTCCTCCTGCAGTCAGTATAAGAGGAAGAGCACAGTGACTGTCCTGTGTGTTATGTGTCCTCCTGCAGTCAGTATAAGAGGAAGTGCACAGTGACTGTCCTGTGTGTGATGTGTCCTCCTGCAGTCAGTATAAGAGGAAGCGCACAGTGACTGTCCTGTGTGTGATGTGTCCTCCTGCAGTCAGTATAAGAGGAAGTGCACAGTGAATGTCCTGTGTGTGATGTGTCCTCCTGCAGTCAGTATAAGAGGAAGTACACAGTGACTGTCCTGTGTGTGACCAGTGACTGTCCTGTGTGTGATGTGTCCTCCTGCAGTCAGTATAAGAGGAAGTGCACAGTGACTGTCCTGTGTGTGATGTGTCCTCCTGCGGTCAGTATAAGAGGAAGTGCACAGTGACTGTCCTGTGTGTGATGTGTCCTCCTGCAGTCAGTATAATAGAAAGTGCACAGTGACTGTCCTGTGTGTGGTGTCCTCCTGCAGTCAGTATAAGAGGAAGTGCACAGTGACTGTCCTGTGTGTGATGTGTCCTCCAGCAGTCAGTATAAGAGGAAGTGCACAGTGACTGTCCTGTGTGTGATGTGTCCTCCTGCAGTCAGTATAAGAGGAAGTGCACAGTGACTGTCCTGTGTGTGGTGTCCTCCTGCAGTCAGTATAAGAGGAAGAGCACAGTGACTGTCCGGTGTGTGATGTGTCCTCCAGCAGTCAGTATAAGAGGAAGTGCACAGTGACTGTCCTGTGTGTGATGTGTCCTCCTGCAGTCAGTATAAAAGGAAGTGCACAGTGACTGTCCTGTGTGTGATGTGTCCTCCTGCAGTCAGTATAAGAGGAAGTGCACAGTGACTGCCCTGTGTGTGATGTGTCCTCCTGCAGTCAGTATAAGAGGAAGAGCACAGTGACTGTCCTGTGTGTGATGTGTCCTCCAGCAGTCAGTATAAGAGGAAGTGCACAGTGACTGTCCTGTGTGTGATGTGTCCTCCAGCAGTCAGTATAAGAGGAAGTGCACAGTGACTGTCCTGTGTGTGATGTGTCCTCCTGCAGTCAGTATAAGAGGAAGTGCACAGTGACTGTCCTGTGTGTGATGTGTCCTCCTGCAGTCAGTATAAGAGGAAGTGCACAGTGACTGTACTGTGTGTGATGTGTCCTCCTGCAGTCAGTATAAAAGGAAGAGCACAGTGACTGTCCTGTGTGTGATGTGTCCTCCAGCAGTCAGTATAAGAGGAAGTGCACAGTGACTGTCCTGTGTGTGATGTGTCCTCCAGCAGTCAGTATAAGAGGAAGTGCACAGTGACTGTCCTGTGTGTGATGTGTCCTCCTGCAGTCAGTATAAGAGGAAGTGCACAGTGACTGTACTGTGTGTGATGTGTCCTCCTGCAGTCAGTATAAAAGGAAGAGCACAGTGACTGTCCTGTGTGTGATGTATCCTCCTGCAGTCAGTATAAGAGGAAGTGCACAGTGACTGTCCTGTGTGTGATGTGTCCTCCTGCAGTCAGTATAAGAGGAAGAGCACAGTGACTGTCCTGTGTGTGATGTGTCCTCCAGCAGTCAGTATAAGAGGAAGTGCACAGTGACTGTCCTGTGTGTGATGTGTCCTCCAGCAGTCAGTATAAGAGGAAGTGCACAGTGACTGTCCTGTGTGTGATGTGTCCTCCTGCAGTCAGTATAAGAGGAAGTGCACAGTGACTGTCCTGTGTGTGATGTGTCCTCCTGCAGTCAGTATAAGAGGAAGTGCACAGTGACTGTACTGTGTGTGATGTGTCCTCCTGCAGTCAGTATAAAAGGAAGAGCACAGTGACTGTCCTGTGTGTGATGTGTCCTCCAGCAGTCAGTATAAGAGGAAGTGCACAGTGACTGTCCCTTGTGTGATGTGTCCTCCTGCAGTGAGTATAAGAGGAAGTGCACAGTGACTGTCCCTTGTGTGATGTGTCCTCCTGCAGTGAGTATAAGAGGAAGTGCACAGTGACTGTCCTGTGTGTGATGTGTCCTCCTGCAGTCAGTATAAGAGGAAGTGCACAGTGACTGTCCTGTGTGTGATGTGTCCTCCTGCAGTCAGTATAAGAGGAAGTGCACAGTGACTGTCCTGTGTGTGATGTGTCCTCCTGCAGTCAGTATAAGCGGAAGTGCACAGTGACTGTCCTGTGTGTGATGTGTCCTCCTGCAGTCAGTATAAGAGGAAGTGCACAGTGACTGTCCTGTGTGTGATGTGTCCTCCTGCAGTCAGTATAAGAGGAAGTGCACAGAGACTGCTCTGTGTGTGATGTGTCCTCCTGCAGTCAGTATAAGAGGAACTGCACAGTGACTGTCCTGTGTGTGATGTGTCCTCCTGCAGTCAGCATAGGAGGAAGTGCACAGTGACTGTCCTGTGTGTGGTGTCCTCCTGCAGTCAGTATAAGAGGAAGAGCACAGTGAATGTCCTGTGTGTGATGTGTCCTCCTGCAGTCAGTATAAGAGGAAGTGCACAGTGACTGTCCTGTGTGTGATGTGTCCTCCTGCAGTCAGTATAAGAGGAAGAGCACAGTGACTGTCCTGTGTGTGATGTGTCCTCCTGCAGTCAGTATAAGAGGAAGTGCACAGTGACTGTCCTGTGTGTGATGTGTCCTCCTGCAGTCAGTATAAGAGGAAGTGCACAGTGACTGTCCTGTGTGTGATGTGTCCTCCTGCAGTCAGTATAAGAGGAAGAGCACAGTGACTGTCCTGTGTGTGATGTGTCCTCCTGCAGTCAGTATAAGAGGAAGTGCACAGTGACTGTCCTGTGTGTGATGTGTCCTCCTGCAGTCAGTATGAGAGGAAGTGCACAGTGACTGTCCTGTGTGTGATGT
Source organism: Pseudophryne corroboree (assembly GCF_028390025.1). Taxonomy (NCBI): domain Eukaryota; kingdom Metazoa; phylum Chordata; class Amphibia; order Anura; family Myobatrachidae; genus Pseudophryne; species Pseudophryne corroboree. Next base: position 20,200 of record NW_026969031.1, read on the forward strand.
GTCCTCCTGCAGTCAGTATAAGAGGAAGCACACAGTGACTGTCCTGTGTGTGATGTGTCGTCCTGCAGTCAGTATAGGAGGAAGTGCACAGTGACTGTCCTGTGTGTGGTGTCCTACTGCAGTCAGTATAAGAGGAAGAGCACAGTGACTGTCCTGTGTGTGATGTGTCCTCCTGCAGTCAGTATAAGAGGAAGTGCACAGAGACTGTCCTGTGTGTGATGTGTCCTCCTGCAGTCAGTATAAGAGGAAGAGCACAGTGACTGTCCTGTGTGTGATGTGTCCTCCTGCAGTCAGTATAAGAGGAAGTGCACAGTGACTGTCCTGTGTGTGATGTGTCCTCCTGCAGTCAGTATAAGAGGAAGAGCACAGTGACTGTCCTGTGTGTGATGTGTCCTCCTGCAGTCAGTATAAGAGGAAGTGCACAGTGACTGTCCTGTGTGTGATGTGTCCTCCTGCAGTCAGTATAAGAGGAAGAGCACAGTGACTGTCCTGTGTGTGATGTGTCCTCCTGCAGTCAGTATGAGAGGAAGTGCACAGTGACTGTCCTGTGTGTGATGTGTCCTCCTGCAGTCAGTATAAGAGGAAGCACACAGTGACTGTCCTGTGTGTGATGTGTCCTCCTGCAGTCAGTATAGGAGGAAGTGCACAGTGACTGTCCTGTGTGTGGTGTCCTCCTGCAGTCAGTATAAGAGGAAGTGCACAGTGACTGTCCTGTGTGTGATGTGTCCTCCTGCAGTCAGTATAAGAGGAAGAGCACAGTGACTGTCCTGTGTGTGATGTGTCCTCCAGCAGTCAGTATAAGAGGAAGTGCACAGTGACTATCCTGTGTGTGATGTGTCCTCCTGCAGTCAGTATAAGAGGAAGTGCACAGTGACTGTCCTGTGTGTGATGTGTCCTCCAGCAGTCAGTATAAGAGGAAGTGCACAGTGACTGTCCTGTGTGTGATGTGTCCTCCAGCAGTCAGTATAAGAGGAAGTGCACAGTGACTGTCCTGTGTGTGATGTGTCCTCCTGCAGTCAGTATAAGAGGAAGAGCACAGTGACTGTCCTGTGTGTGATGTGTCCTCCAGCAGTCAGTATAAGAGGAAGTGCACAGTGTCTGTCCAGTGTGTGATGTGTCCTCCTGCAGTCAGTATAAGAGAAAGTGCACAGTGACTGTCCTGTGTGTGGTGTCCTCCTGCAGTCAGTATAAGAGGAAGAGCACAGTGACTGTCCTGTGTGTGATGTGTCCTCCAGCAGTCAGTATAAGAGGAAGTGCACAGTGACTGTCCTGTGTGTGATGTGTCCTCCTGCAGTCAGTATAAGAGGAAGTGCACAGTGACTGTCCCTTGTGTGATGTGTCCTCCTGCAGTCAGTATAAGAGGAAGTGCACAGTGACTGTCCTGTGTGTGATGTGTCCTCCTGCAGTCAGTATAAGAGGAAGTGCACAGTGACTGTCCTGTGTGTGATGTGTCCTCCTGCAGTCAGTATAAGAGGAAGTGCACAGTGACTGTCCTGTGTGTGATGTGTCCTCCTGCAGTCAGTATAAGAGGAAGTGCACAGAGACTGCTCTGTGTGTGATGTGTCCTCCTGCAGTCAGTATAAGAGGAACTGCACAGTGACTGTCCTGTGTGTGATGTGTCCTCCTGCAGTCAGTATAGGAGGAAGTGCACAGTGACTGTCCTGTGTGTGGTGTCCTCCTGCAGTCAGTATAAGAGGAAGAACACAGTGACTGTCCTGTGTGTGATGTGTCCTCCTGCAGTCAGTATAAGAGGAAGTGCACAGTGACTGTCCTGTGTGTGATGTGTCCTCCTGCAGTCAGTATAAGAGGAAGAGCACAGTGACTGTCCTGTGTGTGATGTGTCCTCCTGCAGTCAGTATAAGAGGAAGTGCACAGTGACTGTCCTGTGTGTGATGTGTCCTCCTGCAGTCAGTATAAGAGGAAGCGCACAGTGACTGTCCTGTGTGTGATGTGTCCTCCTGCAGTCAGTATAAGAGGAAGTGCACAGTGAATGTCCTGTGTGTGATGTGTCCTCCTGCAGTCAGTATAAGAGGAAGTACACAGTGACTGTCCTGTGTGTGACCAGTGACTGTCCTGTGTGTGATGTGTACTCCTGCAGTCAGTATAAGAGAAAGTGCACAGTGACTGTCCTGTGTGTGATGTGTCCTCCAGCAGTCAGTATAAGAGGAAGTGCACAGTGACTGTCCTGTGTGTGATGTGTCCTCCTGCAGTCATTATAAGAGGAAGTGCACAGTGACTGTTCTGTGTGTGATGTGTCCTCCTGCAGTCAGTATAAGAGAAAGTGCACAGTGACTGTCCTGTGTGTGATGTGTCCTCCTGCAGTCAGTATAAGAGGAAGTGCACAGTGACTGTCCTGTGTGTGATGTGTCCTCCAGCAGTCAGTATAAGAGGAAGTGCACAGTGACTGTCCTGTGTGTGATGTGTCCTCCTGCAGTCAGTATAAGAGGAAGTGCACAGTGACTGTCCTGTGTGTGATGTGTCCTCCTGCAGTCAGTATAAGAGGAAGTGCACAGTGACTGTCCTGTGTGTGATGTGTCCTCCTGCAGTCAGTATAAGAGAAAGTACACAGTGACTGTCCTGTGTGTGATGTGTCCTCCTGCAGTCAGTATAAGAGGAAGTACACAGTGACTGTCCTGTGTGTGATGTGTCCTCCTGCAGTCAGTATAAGAGGAAGTACACAGTGAATGTCCTGTGTGTGATGTGTCCTCCTGCAGTCAGTATAAGAGGAAGTGCACTGTGACTGTCCTGTGTGTGATGTGTCCTCCTGCAGTCAGTATAAGAGGAAGTGCAGAGTGACTGTCCTGTGTGTGATGTGTCCTCCTGCAGTCAGTATAAGAGGAAGTGCACAGTGACTGTCCTGTGTGTGATGTGTCCTCCTGCAGTCAGTATAAGAGGAAGTGCACAGTGACTGTCCTGTGTGTGATGTGTCCTCCTGCAGTCATTATAAGAGGAAGTGCACAGTGACTGTCCTGTGTGTGATGTGTACTCCTGCAGTCAGTATAAGAGAAAGTGCACAGTGACTGTCCTGTGTGTGATGTGTCCTCCAGCAGTCAGTATAAGAGGAAGTGCACAGTGACTGTCCTGTGTGTGATGTGTCCTCCTGCAGTCATTATAAGAGGAAGTGCACAGTGACTGTCCTGTGTGTGATGTGTCCTCCTGCAGTCAGTATAAGAGAAAGTGCACAGTGACTGTCCTGTGTGTGATGTGTCCTCCTGCAGTCAGTATAAGAGAAAGTGCACAGTGACTGTCCTGTGTGTGATGTGTCCTCCTGCAGTCAGTATAAGAGGAAGTGCACAGTGACTGTCCTGTGTGTGATGTGTCCTCCAGCAGTCAGTATAAGAGGAAGTGCACAGTGACTGTCCTGTGTGTGATGTGTCCTCCTGCAGTCAGTATAAGAGGAAGTGCACAGTGACTGTCCTGTGTGTGATGTGTCCTCCTGCAGTCAGTATAAGAGGAAGTGCACAGTGACTGTCCTGTGTGTGATGTGTCCTCCTGCAGTCAGTATAAGAGGAAGAGCACAGTGACTGTCCTGTGTGTGATGTGTCCTCCAGCAGTCAGTATAAGAGGAAGTGCACAGTGACTGTACTGTGTGTGATGTGTCCTCCTGCAGTCAGTATAAGAGGAAGTGCACAGTGACTGTCCTGTGTGTGATGTGTCCTCCAGCAGTCAGTATAAGAGGAAGTGCACAGTGACTGTCCTGTGTGTGATGTGTCCTCCTGCAGTCAGTATAAGAGGAAGAGCACAGTGACTGTCCTGTGTGTGATGTGTCCTCCAGCAGTCAGTATAAGAAGAAGTGCACAGTGTCTGTCCTGTGTGTGATGTGTCCTCCTGCAGTCAGTATAAGAGGAAGTGCACAGTGACTGTCCTGTGTGGTGTCCTCCTGCAGTCAGTATAAGAGGAAGAGCACAGTGACTGTCCTGTGTGTGATGTGTCCTCCTGCAGTCAGTATAAGAGGAAGTGCACAGTGACTGTCCTGTGTGTGATGTGTCCTCCAGCAGTCAGTATAAGAGGAAGTGCACAGTGTCTGTCCTGTGTGTGATGTGTCCTCCTGCAGTCAGTATAAGAGGAAGTGCACAGTGACTGTCCTGTGTGTGGTGTCCTCCTGCAGTCAGTATAAGAGGAAGAGCACAGTGACTGTCCTGTGTGTGATGTGTCCTCCAGCAGTCAGTACAAGAGGAAGTGCACAGTGTCTGTCCTGTGTGTGATGTGTCCTCCTGCAGTCAGTATAAGAGGAAGTGCACAGTGACTGTCCTGTGTGTGGTGTCCTCCTGCAGTCAGTATAAGAGGAAGAGCACAGTGACTGTCCTGTGTGTGATGTGTCCTCCAGCAGTCAGTATAAGAGGAAGTGCACAGTGACTGTCCTGTGTGTGATGTGTCCTCCAGCAGTCAGTATAAGAGGAAGTGCACAGTGACTGTCCTGTGTGTGATGTGTCCTCCTGCAGTCAGTATAAGAGGAAGTACACAGTGACTGTCCTGTGTGTGATGTGTCCTCCTGCAGTCAGTATAAGAGGAAGTACACAGTGAATGTCCTGTGTGTGATGTGTCCTCCTGCAGTCAGTATAAGAGGAAGTGCACTGTGACTGTCCTGTGTGTGATGTGTCCTCCTGCAGTCAGTATAAGAGGAAGTGCAGAGTGACTGTCCTGTGTGTGATGTGTCCTCCTGCAGTCAGTATAAGAGGAAGTGCACAGTGACTGTCCTGTGTGTGATGTGTCCTCCTGCAGTCAGTATAAGAGGAAGTGCACAGTGACTGTCCTGTGTGTGATGTGTCCTCCTGCAGTCATTATAAGAGGAAGTGCACAGTGACTGTCCTGTGTGTGATGTGTACTCCTGCAGTCAGTATAAGAGAAAGTGCACAGTGACTGTCCTGTGTGTGATGTGTCCTCCAGCAGTCAGTATAAGAGGAAGTGCACAGTGACTGTCCTGTGTGTGATGTGTCCTCCTGCAGTCATTATAAGAGGAAGTGCACAGTGACTGTCCTGTGTGTGATGTGTCCTCCTGCAGTCAGTATAAGAGAAAGTGCACAGTGACTGTCCTGTGTGTGATGTGTCCTCCTGCAGTCAGTATAAGAGAAAGTGCACAGTGACTGTCCTGTGTGTGATGTGTCCTCCTGCAGTCAGTATAAGAGGAAGTGCACAGTGACTGTCCTGTGTGTGATGTGTCCTCCAGCAGTCAGTATAAGAGGAAGTGCACAGTGACTGTCCTGTGTGTGATGTGTCCTCCTGCAGTCAGTATAAGAGGAAGTGCACAGTGACTGTCCTGTGTGTGATGTGTCCTCCTGCAGTCAGTATAAGAGGAAGTGCACAGTGACTGTCCTGTGTGTGATGTGTCCTCCTGCAGTCAGTATAAGAGGAAGAGCACAGTGACTGTCCTGTGTGTGATGTGTCCTCCAGCAGTCAGTATAAGAGGAAGTGCACAGTGACTGTACTGTGTGTGATGTGTCCTCCTGCAGTCAGTATAAGAGGAAGTGCACAGTGACTGTCCTGTGTGTGATGTGTCCTCCAGCAGTCAGTATAAGAGGAAGTGCACAGTGACTGTCCTGTGTGTGATGTGTCCTCCTGCAGTCAGTATAAGAGGAAGAGCACAGTGACTGTCCTGTGTGTGATGTGTCCTCCAGCAGTCAGTATAAGAAGAAGTGCACAGTGTCTGTCCTGTGTGTGATGTGTCCTCCTGCAGTCAGTATAAGAGGAAGTGCACAGTGACTGTCCTGTGTGGTGTCCTCCTGCAGTCAGTATAAGAGGAAGAGCACAGTGACTGTCCTGTGTGTGATGTGTCCTCCTGCAGTCAGTATAAGAGGAAGTGCACAGTGACTGTCCTGTGTGTGATGTGTCCTCCAGCAGTCAGTATAAGAGGAAGTGCACAGTGTCTGTCCTGTGTGTGATGTGTCCTCCTGCAGTCAGTATAAGAGGAAGTGCACAGTGACTGTCCTGTGTGTGGTGTCCTCCTGCAGTCAGTATAAGAGGAAGAGCACAGTGACTGTCCTGTGTGTGATGTGTCCTCCAGCAGTCAGTACAAGAGGAAGTGCACAGTGTCTGTCCTGTGTGTGATGTGTCCTCCTGCAGTCAGTATAAGAGGAAGTGCACAGTGACTGTCCTGTGTGTGGTGTCCTCCTGCAGTCAGTATAAGAGGAAGAGCACAGTGACTGTCCTGTGTGTGATGTGTCCTCCAGCAGTCAGTATAAGAGGAAGTGCACAGTGACTGTCCTGTGTGTGATGTGTCCTCCAGCAGTCAGTATAAGAGGAAGTGCACAGTGACTGTCCTGTGTGTGATGTGTCCTCCTGCAGTCAGTATAAGAGGAAGTGCACAGTGACTGTCCTGTGTGTGATGTGTCCTCCTGCAGTCAGTATAAGAGGAAGTGCACAGTGACTGTCCTGTGTGTGATGTGTCCTCCTGCAGTCAGTATAAAAGGAAGAGCACAGTGACTGTCCTGTGTGTGATGTGTCCTCCAGCAGTCAGTATAAGAGGAAGTGCACAGTGACTGTGCTGTGTGTGTGATGTGTCCTCCTGCAGTCAGTATAAGAGGAAGTGCACAGTGACTGTCCTATGTGTGATGTGTCCTCCAGCAGTCAGTATAAGAGGAAGCACACAGTGACTGTCCTGTGTGTGATGTGTCCTCCTGCAGTCAGTATAGGAGGAAGTGCACAGTGACTGTCCTGTGTGTGGTGTCCTCCTGCAGTCAGTATAAGAGGAAGAGCACAATGACTGTCCTGTGTGTGATGTGTCCTCCTGCAGTCAATATAAGAGGAAGTGCACAGTGACTGTCCTGTGTGTGATGTGTCCTCCTGCAGTCAGTATAAGAGGAAGTGCACAGTGACTGTCCTGTGTGTGATGTGTCCTCCTGCAGTCAGTATAAGAGGAAGTGCACAGTGACTGTCCTGTGTGTGATGTGTCCTCCTGTAGTCAGTATAAGAGGAAGTGCACGGTGACTGTCCTGTGTGTGACGTGTCATCCTGCAGTCAGTATAAGAGGAAGTGCATAGTGACTGTCCTGTGTGTGGTGTCCTCCTGCAGTCAGTATAAGAGGAAGTGCACAGTGACTGTCCTGTGTGTGATGTGTCCTCCAGCAGTCAGTATAAGAGGAAGGGCACAGTGACTGTCCTGTGTGTGATGTGTCCTCCTGCAGTCAGTATAAGAGGAAGAGCACAGTGACTGTCCTGTGTGTGATGTGTCCTCCAGCAGTCAGTATAAGAGGAAGTGCACAGTGACTATCCTGTGTGTGATGTGTCCTCCTGCAGTCAGTATAAGAGGAAGTGCACAGTGACTGTCCTGTGTGTGATGTGTCCTCCAGCAGTCAGTATAAGAGGAAGTGCACAGTGACTGTCCTGTGTGTGATGTGTCCTCCAGCAGTCAGTATAAGAGGAAGTGCACAGTGACTGTCCTGTGTGTGATGTGTCCTCCTGCAGTCAGTATAAGAGGAAGAGCACAGTGACTGTCCTGTGTGTGATGTGTCCTCCAGCAGTCAGTATAAGAGGAAGTGCACAGTGTCTGTCCTGTGTGTGATGTGTCCTCCTGCAGTCAGTATAAGAGGAAGTGCACAGTGACTGTCCTGTGTGTGGTGTCCTCCTGCAGTCAGTATAAGAGGAAGAGCACAGTGACTGTCCTGTGTGTGATGTGTCCTCCAGCAGTCAGTATAAGAGGAAGTGCACAGTGACTGTCCTGTGTGTGATGTGTCCTCCTGCAGTCAGTATAAGAGGAAGTGCACAGTGACTGTCCCTTGTGTGATGTGTCCTCCTGCAGTGAGTATAAGAGGAAGTGCACAGTGACTGTCCTGTGTGTGATGTGTCCTCCTGCAGTCAGTATAAGAGGAAGTGCACAGTGACTGTCCTGTGTGTGATGTGTCCTCCTGCAGTCAGTATAAGAGGAAGTGCACAGTGACTGTCCTGTGTGTGATGTGTCCTCCTGCAGTCAGTATAAGAGGAAGTGCACAGTGACTGTCCTGTGTGTGATGTGTCCTCCTGCAGTCAGTATAAGAGGAAGTGCACAGAGACTGCTCTGTGTGTGATGTGTCCTCCTGCAGTCAGTATAAGAGGAAGTGCACAGTGTCTGTCCTGTGTGTGATGTGTCCTCCTGCAGTCAGTATAAGAGGAAGTGCACAGTGACTGTCCTGTGTGTGGTGTCCTCCTGCAGTCAGTATAAGAGGAAGAGCACAGTGACTGTCCTGTGTGTGATGTGTCCTCCAGCAGTCAGTATAAGAGGAAGTGCACAGTGACTGTCCTGTGTGTGATGTGTCCTCCTGCAGTCAGTATAAGAGGAAGTGCACAGTGACTGTCCCTTGTGTGATGTGTCCTCCTGCAGTGAGTATAAGAGGAAGTGCACAGTGACTGTCCTGTGTGTGATGTGTCCTCCTGCAGTCAGTATAAGAGGAAGTGCACAGTGACTGTCCTGTGTGTGATGTGTCCTCCTGCAGTCAGTATAAGAGGAAGTGCACAGTGACTGTCCTGTGTGTGATGTGTCCTCCTGCAGTCAGTATAAGAGGAAGTGCACAGTGACTGTCCTGTGTGTGATGTGTCCTCCTGCAGTCAGTATAAGAGGAACTGCACAGTGACTGTCCTGTGTGTGATGTGTCCTCCTGCAGTCAGTATAGGAGGAAGTGCACAGTGACTGTCCTGTGTGTGGTGTCCTCCTGCAGTCAGTATAAGAGGAAGAGCACAGTGACTGTCCTGTGTGTGATGTGTCCTCCTGCAGTCAGTATAAGAGGAAGTGCACAGTGACTGTCCTGTGTGTGATGTGTCCTCCTGCAGTCAGTATAAGAGGAAGAGCACAGTGACTGTCCTGTGTGTGATGTGTCCTCCTGCAGTCAGTATAAGAGGAAGTGCACAGTGACTGTCCTGTGTGTGATGTGTCCTCCTGCAGTCAGTATAAGAGGAAGTGCACAGTGACTGTCCTGTGTGTGATGTGTCCTCCTGCAGTTAGTATAAGAGGAAGAGCACAGTGACTGTCCTGTGTGTGATGTGTCCTCCTGCAGTCAGTATAAGAGGAAGTGCACAGTGACTGTCCTGTGTGTGATGTGTCCTCCTGCAGTCAGTATAAGAGGAAGAGCACAGTGACTGTCCTGTGTGTTATGTGTCCTCCTGCAGTCAGTATAAGAGGAAGTGCACAGTGACTGTCCTGTGTGTGATGTGTCCTCCTGCAGTCAGTATAAGAGGAAGCGCACAGTGACTGTCCTGTGTGTGATGTGTCCTCCTGCAGTCAGTATAAGAGGAAGTGCACAGTGAATGTCCTGTGTGTGATGTGTCCTCCTGCAGTCAGTATAAGAGGAAGTACACAGTGACTGTCCTGTGTGTGACCAGTGACTGTCCTGTGTGTGATGTGTCCTCCTGCAGTCAGTATAAGAGGAAGAGCACAGTGACTGTCCTGTGTGTGATGTGTCCTCCCGCAGTCAGTATAAGAGGAAGTGCACAGTGACTGTCCTGTGTGTGATGTGTCCTCCTGCAGTCAGTATAAGAGGAAGTGCACAGTGACTGTCCTGTGTGTGGTGTCCTCCTGCAGTCAGTATAAGAGGAAGCACACAGTGACTGTCCTGTGTGTGATGTGTCCTCCTGCAGTCAGTGTAGGAGGAAGTGCACAGTGACTGTCCTGTGTGTGGTGTCCTCCTGCAGTCAGTATAAGAGGAAGAGCACAGTGACTGTCCTGTGTGTGATGTGTCCTCCTGCAGTCAGTATAAGAGGAAGTGCACAGTGACTGTCCTGTGTGTGATGTGTCCTCCTGCAGTCAGTATAAGAGGAAGAGCACAGTGACTGTCCTGTGTGTGATGTGTCCTCCTGCAGTCAGTATAAGAGGAAGTGCACAGTGACTGTCCTGTGTGTGATGTGTCCTCCTGCAGTCAGTATAAGAGGAAGTGCACAGTGACTGTCCTGTGTGTGATGTGTCCTCCTGCAGTCAGTATAAGAGGAAGAGCACAGTGACTGTCCTGTGTGTGATGTGTCCTCCTGCAGTCAGTATAAGAGGAAGTGCACAGTGACTGTCCTGTGTGTGATGTGTCCTCCTGCAGTCAGTATAAGAGGAAGAGCACAGTGACTGTCCTGTGTGTGATGTGTCCTCCTGCAGTCAGTATAAGAGGAAGTGCACAGTGACTGTCCTGTGTGTGATGTGTCCTCCTGCAGTCAGTATAAGAGGAAGCGCACAGTGACTGTCCTGTGTGTGATGTGTCCTCCTGCAGTCAGTATAGGAGGAAGTGCACAGTGACTGTCCTGTGTGTGGTGTCCTCCTGCAGTCAGTATAAGAGGAAGTGCACAGTGACTGTCCTGTGTGTGATGTGTCCTCCTGCAGTCAGTATAAGAGGAAGTGCACAGTGACTGTCCTGTGTGTGATGTGTCCTCCTGCAGTCAGTATAAGAGGAAGAGCACAGTGACTGTCCTGTGTGTGATGTGTCCTCCTGCAGTCAGTATAAGAGGAAGTGCACAGTGACTGTCCTGTGTGTGATGTGTCCTCCTGCAGTCAGTATAAGAGGAAGTGCACAGTGACTGTCCTGTGTGTGATGTGTCCTCCTGCAGTCAGTATAAGAGGAAGAGCACAGTGACTGTCCTGTGTGTGATGTGTCCTCCTGCAGTCAGTATAAGAGGAAGTGCACAGTGACTGTCCTGTGTGTGATGTGTCCTCCTGCAGTCAGTATAAGAGGAAGAGCACAGTGACTGTCCTGTGTGTGATGTGTCCTCCTGCAGTCAGTATAAGAGGAAGTGCACAGTGACTGTCCTGTGTGTGATGTGTCCTCCTGCAGTCAGTATAAGAGGAAGCGCACAGTGACTGTCCTGTGTGTGATGTGTCCTCCTGCAGTCAGTATAAGAGGAAGTGCACAGTGAATGTCCTGTGTGTGATGTGTCCTCCTGCAGTCAGTATAAGAGGAAGTACACAGTGACTGTCCTGTGTGTGACCAGTGACTGTCCTGTGTGTGATGTGTCCTCCTGCAGTCAGTATAAGAGGAAGTGCACAGTGACTGTCCTGTGTGTGATGTGTCCTCCTGCGGTCAGTATAAGAGGAAGTGCACAGTGACTGTCCTGTGTGTGATGTGTCCTCCTGCAGTCAGTATAAGAGGAAGTGCACAGTGACTGTCCTGTGTGTGATGTGTCCTCCTGCACTCAGTATAAGAGGAAGTGCGCAGTGACTGTCCTGTGTGTGATGTGTCCTCCTGCAGTCAGTATAAGAGGAAGTGCACAGTGACTGTCCTGTGTGTGATGTGTCCTCCTGCAGTCAGTATAAGAGGAAGTGCACAGTGACTGTCCTGTGTGTGATGTGTCCTCCTGCAGTCACTATAAGAGGAAGTGCACAGTGACTGTCCTGTGTGTGATGTGTCCTCCTGCAGTCAGTATAAGAGGAAGAGCACAGTGACTGTCCTGTGTGTGATGTGTCCTCCTGCAGTCAGTATAAGAGGAAGTGCACAGTGACTGTCCTGTGTGTGATGTGTCCTCCTGCAGTCAGTATAGGAGGAAGTGCACAGTGACTGTCCTGTGTGTGATGTGTCCTCCTGCAGTCAGTATAAGAGGAAGTACACAGTGACTGTCCTGTATGTGATGTGTCCTCCTGCAGTCAGTATAAGAGGAAGTGCACAGTGACTGTCCTGTGTGTGATGTGTCCTCCTGCAGTCAGTATAAGAGGAAGTGCACAGTGACTGTCCTGTGTGTGATGTGTCCTCCTGCAGTCAGTATAAGAGGAAGTGCACAGTGACTGTCCTGTGTGTGATGTGTCGTCCTGCAGTCAGTATAAGAGGAAGCGCACAGTGACTGTCCTGTGTGTGATGTGTCCTCCTGCAGTCAGTATAAGAGGAAGCGCACAGTGACTGTCCTGTGTGTGATGTGTCCTCCTGCAGTCAGTATAAGAGGAAGCGCACAGTGACTGTCCTGTGTGTGATGTGTCCTCCTGCAGTCAGTATAAGAGGAAGAGCACAGTGACTGTCCTGTGTGTGATGTGTCCTCCTGCAGTCAGTATAAGAGGAAGAGCACAGTGACTGTCCTGTGTGTGATGTGTCCTCCTGCAGTCAGTATAAGAGGAAGTGCACAGTGACTGTCCTGTGTGTGATGTCCTCCTGCAGTCAGTATAAGAGGAAGTGCACAGTGACTGTCCTGTGTGTGATGTTTCCTCCTGCAGTCAGTATAAGAGGAAGCGCACAGTGACTGTCCTGTGTGTGATGTGTCCTCCTGCAGTCAGTATAAGAGGAAGTGCACAGTGACTGTCCTGTGTGTGATGTCCTCCTGCAGTCAGTATAAGAGGAAGTGCACAGTGACTGTCCTGTGTGTGATGTTTCCTCCTGCAGTCAGTATAAGAGGAAGAGCACAGTGACTGTCCTGTGTGTGATGTGTCCTCCTGCAGTCAGTATAAGAGGAAGTGCACAGTGACTGTCCTGTGTGTGATGTGTCCTCCTGCAGTCAGTATAAGAGGAAGTGCACAGTGACTGTCCTGTGTGTGATGTGTCCTCCAGCAGTCAGTATAAGAGGAAGAGCACAGTGACTGTCCTGTGTGTGATGTGTCCTCCTGCAGTCAGTATAAGAGGAAGTGCACAGTGACTGTCCTGTGTGTGATGTGTCCTCCTGCAGTCAGTATAAGAGGAAGAGCACAGTGACTGTCCTGTGTGTGATGTGTCCTCCTGCAGTCAGTATAAGAGGAAGTGCACAGTGACTGTCCTGTGTGTGATGTGTCCTCCTGCAGTCAGTATAAGAGGAAGCGCACAGTGACTGTCCTGTGTGTGATGTGTCCTCCTGCAGTCAGTATAAGAGGAAGTGCACAGTGAATGTCCTGTGTGTGATGTGTCCTCCTGCAGTCAGTATAAGAGGAAGTACACAGTGACTGTCCTGTGTGTGACCAGTGACTGTCCTGTGTGTGATGTGTCCTCCTGCAGTCAGTATAAGAGGAAGTGCACAGTGACTGTCCTGTGTGTGATGTGTCCTCCTGCGGTAAGTATAAGAGGAAGTGCACAGTGACTGTCCTGTGTGTGATGTGTCCTCCTGCAGTCAGTATAAGAGGAAGTGCACAGTGACTGTCCTGTGTGTGATGTGTCCTTCTGCACTCAGTATAAGAGGAAGTGCGCAGTGACTGTATGTGTGTGATGTGTCCTCCTGCAGTCAGTATAAGAGGAAGTGCACAGTGACTGTCCTGTGTGTGATGTGTCCTCCTGCAGTCAGTATAAGAGGAAGTGCACAGTGACTGTCCTGTGTGTGATGTGTCCTCCTGCAGTCACTATAAGAGGAAGTGCACAGTGACTGTCCTGTGTGTGATGTGTCCTCCTGCAGTCAGTATAAGAGGAAGAGCACAGTGACTGTCCTGTGTGTGATGTGTCCTCCTGCAGTCAGTATAAGAGGAAGTGCACAGTGACTGTCCTGTGTGTGATGTGTCCTCCTGCAGTCAGTATAGGAGGAAGTGCACAGTGACTGTCCTGTGTGTGATGTGTCCTCCTGCAGTCAGTATAAGAGGAAGTACACAGTGACTGTCCTGTATGTGATGTGTCCTCCTGCAGTCAGTATAAGAGGAAGTGCACAGTGACTGTCCTGTGTGTGATGTGTCCTCCTGCAGTCAGTATAAGAGGAAGTGCACAGTGACTGTCCTGTGTGTGATGTGTCCTCCTGCAGTCAGTATAAGAGGAAGTGCACAGTGACTGTCCTGTGTGTGATGTGTCGTCCTGCAGTCAGTATAAGAGGAAGCGCACAGTGACTGTCCTGTGTGTGATGTGTCCTCCTGCAGTCAGTATAAGAGGAAGCGCACAGTGACTGTCCTGTGTGTGATGTGTCCTCCTGCAGTCAGTATAAGAGGAAGCGCACAGTGACTGTCCTGTGTGTGATGTGTCCTCCTGCAGTCAGTATAAGAGGAAGAGCACAGTGACTGTCCTGTGTGTGATGTGTCCTCCTGCAGTCAGTATAAGAGGAAGAGCACAGTGACTGTCCTGTGTGTGATGTGTCCTCCTGCAGTCAGTATAAGAGGAAGTGCACAGTGACTGTCCTGTGTGTGATGTCCTCCTGCAGTCAGTATAAGAGGAAGTGCACAGTGACTGTCCTGTGTGTGATGTTTCCTCCTGCAGTCAGTATAAGAGGAAGCGCACAGTGACTGTCCTGTGTGTGATGTGTCCTCCTGCAGTCAGTATAAGAGGAAGTGCACAGAGACTGCTCTGTGTGTGATGTGTCCTCCTGCAGTCAGTATAAGAGGAACTGCACAGTGACTGTCCTGTGTGTGATGTGTCCTCCTGCAGTCAGTATAGGAGGAAGTGCACAGTGACTGTCCTGTGTGTGGTGTCCTCCTGCAGTCAGTATAAGAGGAAGAGCACAATGACTGTCCTGTGTGTGATGTGTCCTCCTGCAGTCAATATAAGAGGAAGTGCACAGTGACTGTCCTGTGTGTGGTGTCCTCCTGCAGTCAGTATAAGAGGAAGTGCACAGTGACTGTCCTGTGTGTGATGTGTCCTCCAGCAGTCAGTATAAGAGGAAGGGCACAGTGACTGTCCTGTGTGTGATGTGTCCTCCTGCAGTCAGTATAAGAGGAAGAGCACAGTGACTGTCCTGTGTGTGATGTGTCCTCCAGCAGTCAGTATAAGAGGAAGTGCACAGTGACTATCCTGTGTGTGATGTGTCCTCCTGCAGTCAGTATAAGAGGAAGTGCACAGTGACTGTCCTGTGTGTAATGTGTCCTCCAGCAGTCAGTATAAGAGGAAGTGCACAGTGACTGTCCTGTGTGTGATGTGTCCTCCAGCAGTCAGTATAAGAGGAAGTGCACAGTGACTGTCCTGTGTGTGATGTGTCCTCCTGCAGTCAGTATAAGAGGAAGGGCATAGTGACTGTCCTGTGTGTGATGTGTCCTCCAGCAGTCAGTATAAGAGGAAGTGCACAGTGTCTGTCCTGTGTGTGATGTGTCCTCCTGCAGTCAGTATAAGAGGAAGTGCACAGTGACTGTCCTGTGTGTGGTGTCCTCCTGCAGTCAGTATAAGAGGAAGAGCACAGTGACTGTCCTGTGTGTGATGTGTCCTCCTGCAGTCAGTATAAGAGGAAGTGCACAGTGACTGTCCTGTGTGTGATGTGTCCTCCTGCAGTCAGTATAAGAGGAAGTGCACAGTGACTGTCCCTTGTGTGATGTGTCCTCCTGCAGTGAGTATAAGAGGAAGTGCACAGTGACTGTCATGTGTGTGATGTGTCCTCCTGCAGTCAGTATAAGAGGAAGTGCACAGTGACTGTCCTGTGTGTGATGTGTCCTCCTGCAGTCAGTATAAGAGGAAGTACACAGTGACTGTCCTGTGTGTGATGTGTCCTCCTGCAGTCAGTATAAGAGGAAGTGCACAGTAACTGTCCTGTGTGTGATGTGTCCTCCTGCAGTCAGTATAAGAGGAAGTGCACAGAGACTGCTCTGTGTGTGATGTGTCCTCCTGCAGTCAGTATAAGAGGAACTGCACAGTGACTGTCCTGTGTGTGATGTGTCCTCCTGCAGTCAGTATAGGAGGAAGTGCACAGTGACTGTCCTGTGTGTGGTGTCCTCCTGCAGTCAGTATAAGAGGAAGAGCACAGTGACTGTCCTGTGTGTGATGTGTCCTCCTGCAGTCAGTATAAGAGGAAGTGCACAGTGACTGTCCTGTGTGTGATGTGTCCTCCTGCAGTCAGTATAAGAGGAAGTGCACAGTGACTGTCCTGTGTGTGATGTGTCCTCCTGCGGTCAGTATAAGAGGAAGCGCACAGTGACTGTCCTGTGTGTGATGTGTCCTCCTGCAGTCAGTATAAGAGGAAGCGCACAGTGACTGTCCTGTGTGTGATGTGTCCTCCTGCAGTCAGTATAAGAGGAAGTGCACAGTGACTGTCCTGTGTGTGATGTGTCCTCCTGCAGTCAGTATAAGAGGAAGTGCACAGTGACTGTCCTGTGTGTGATGTGTCCTCCTGCAGTCAGTATAAGAGGAAGTGCACAGTGACTGTCCTGTGTGTGATGTGTCCTCCTGCAGTCAGTATAATAGAAAGTGCACAGTGACTGTCCTGTGTGTGGTGTCCTCCTGCAGTCAGTATAAGAGGAAGAGCACAGTGACTGTCCTGTGTGTGATGTGTCCTCCAGCAGTCAGTATAAGAGAAAGTGCACAGTGACTGTCCTGTGTGTGATGTGTCCTCCAGCAGTCAGTATAAGAGGAAGTGCACAGTGACTGTCCTGTGTGTGATGTGTCCTCCTGCAGTCAGTATAAGAGGAAGAGCACAGTGACTGTCCTGTGTGTGATGTGTCCTCCAGCAGTCAGTATAAGAGGAAGTGCACAGTGACTGTCCTGTGTGTGATGTGTCCTCCAGCAGTCAGTATAAGAGGAAGTGCACAGTGTCTGTCCTGTGTGTGATGTGTCCTCCTGCAGTCAGTATAAGAGGAAATGCACAGTGACTGTCCTGTGTGTGGTGTCCTCCTGCAGTCAGTATAAGAGGAAGAGCACAGTGACTGTCCTGTGTGTGATGTGTCCTCCAGCAGTCAGTATAAGAGGAAGTGCACAGTGACTGTCCTGTGTGTGATGTGTCCTCCTGCAGTCAGTATAAGAGGAAGTGCACAGTGACTGTCCCTTGTGTGATGTGTCCTCCTGCAGTGAGTATAAGAGGAAGTGCACAGTGACTGTCCTGTGTGTGATGTGTCCTCCTGCAGTCAGTATAAGAGGAAGTGCACAGTGACTGTCCTGTGTGTGATGTGTCCTCCTGCAGTCAGTATAAGAGGAAGTGCACAGTGACTGTCCCTTGTGTGATGTGTCCTCCTGCAGTCAGTATAAGAGGAAGTGCACAGAGACTGCTCTGTGTGTGATGTGTCCTCCTGCAGTCAGTATAAGAGGAACTGCACAGTGACTGTCCTGTGTGTGATGTGTCCTCCTGCAGTCAGTATAGGAGGAAGTGCACAGTGACTGTCCTGTGTGTGGTGTCCTCCTGCAGTCAGTATAAGAGGAAGAGCACAATGACTGTCCTGTGTGTGATGTGTCCTCCTGCAGTCAATATAAGAGGAAGTGCACAGTGACTGTCCTGTGTGTGATGTGTCCTCCTGCAGTCAGTATAAGAGGAAGTGCACAGTGACTGTCCTGTGTGTGATGTGTCCTCCTGCAGTCAGTATAAGAGGAAGTGCACAGTGACTGTCCTGTGTGTGATGTGTCCTCCTGTAGTCAGTATAAGAGGAAGTGCACGGTGACTGTCCTGTGTGTGACGTGTCATCCTGCAGTCAGTATAAGAGGAAGTGCATAGTGACTGTCCTGTGTGTGGTGTCCTCCTGCAGTCAGTATAAGAGGAAGTGCACAGTGACTGTCCTGTGTGTGATGTGTCCTCCAGCAGTCAGTATAAGAGGAAGGGCACAGTGACTGTCCTGTGTGTGATGTGTCCTCCTGCAGTCAGTATAAGAGGAAGAGCACAGTGACTGTCCTGTGTGTGATGTGTCCTCCAGCAGTCAGTATAAGAGGAAGTGCACAGTGACTATCCTGTGTGTGATGTGTCCTCCTGCAGTCAGTATAAGAGGAAGTGCACAGTGACTGTCCTGTGTGTGATGTGTCCTCCAGCAGTCAGTATAAGAGGAAGTGCACAGTGACTGTCCTGTGTGTGATGTGTCCTCCAGCAGTCAGTATAAGAGGAAGTGCACAGTGACTGTCCTGTGTGTGATGTGTCCTCCTGCAGTCAGTATAAGAGGAAGTGCACAGTGACTGTCCTGTGTGTGATGTGTCCTCCAGCAGTCAGTATAAGAGGAAGTGCACAGTGTCTGTCCTGTGTGTGATGTGTCCTCCTGCAGTCAGTATAAGAGGAAGTGCACAGTGACTGTCCTGTGTGTGGTGTCCTCCTGCAGTCAGTATAAGAGGAAGAGCACAGTGACTGTCCTGTGTGTGATGTGTCCTCCAGCAGTCAGTATAAGAGGAAGTGCACAGTGACTGTCCTGTGTGTGATGTGTCCTCCTGCAGTCAGTATAAGAGGAAGTGCACAGTGACTGTCCCTTGTGTGATGTGTCCTCCTGCAGTGAGTATAAGAGGAAGTGCACAGTGACTGTCCTGTGTGTGATGTGTCCTCCTGCAGTCAGTATAAGAGGAAGTGCACAGTGACTGTCCTGTGTGTGATGTGTCCTCCTGCAGTCAGTATAAGAGGAAGTGCACAGTGACTGTCCTGTGTGTGATGTGTCCTCCTGCAGTCAGTATAAGAGGAAGTGCACAGTGACTGTCCTGTGTGTGATGTGTCCTCCTGCAGTCAGTATAAGAGGAAGTGCACAGAGACTGCTCTGTGTGTGATGTGTCCTCCTGCAGTCAGTATAAGAGGAACTGCACAGTGACTGTCCTGTGTGTGATGTGTCCTCCTGCAGTCAGTATAGGAGGAAGTGCACAGTGACTGTCCTGTGTGTGGTGTCCTCCTGCAGTCAGTATAAGAGGAAGAGCACAGTGACTGTCCTGTGTGTGATGTGTCCTCCTGCAGTCAGTATAAGAGGAAGTGCACAGTGACTGTCCTGTGTGTGATGTGTCCTCCTGCAGTCAGTATAAGAGGAAGAGCACAGTGACTGTCCTGTGTGTGATGTGTCCTCCTGCAGTCAGTATAAGAGGAAGTGCACAGTGACTGTCCTGTGTGTGATGTGTCCTCCTGCAGTCAGTATAAGAGGAAGTGCACAGTGACTGTCCTGTGTGTGATGTGTCCTCCTGCAGTTAGTATAAGAGGAAGAGCACAGTGACTGTCCTGTGTGTGATGTGTCCTCCTGCAGTCAGTATAAGAGGAAGTGCACAGTGACTGTCCTGTGTGTGATGTGTCCTCCTGCAGTCAGTATAAGAGGAAGAGCACAGTGACTGTCCTGTGTGTTATGTGTCCTCCTGCAGTCAGTATAAGAGGAAGTGCACAGTGACTGTCCTGTGTGTGATGTGTCCTCCTGCAGTCAGTATAAGAGGAAGCGCACAGTGACTGTCCTGTGTGTGATGTGTCCTCCTGCAGTCAGTATAAGAGGAAGTGCACAGTGAATGTCCTGTGTGTGATGTGTCCTCCTGCAGTCAGTATAAGAGGAAGTACACAGTGACTGTCCTGTGTGTGACCAGTGACTGTCCTGTGTGTGATGTGTCCTCCTGCAGTCAGTATAAGAGGAAGTGCACAGTGACTGTCCTGTGTGTGATGTGTCCTCCTGCGGTCAGTATAAGAGGAAGTGCACAGTGACTGTCCTGTGTGTGATGTGTCCTCCTGCAGTCAGTATAATAGAAAGTGCACAGTGACTGTCCTGTGTGTGGTGTCCTCCTGCAGTCAGTATAAGAGGAAGAGCACAGTGACTGTCCTGTGTGTGATGTGTCCTCCAGCAGTCAGTATAAGAGGAAGTGCACAGTGACTGTCCTGTGTGTGATGTGTCCTCCTGCAGTCAGTATAAGAGGAAGTGCACAGTGACTGTCCTGTGTGTGGTGTCCTCCTGCAGTCAGTATAAGAGGAAGAGCACAGTGACTGTCCTGTGTGTGATGTGTCCTCCAGCAGTCAGTATAAGAGGAAGTGCACAGTGACTGTCCTGTGTGTGATGTGTCCTCCTGCAGTCAGTATAAGAGGAAGTGCACAGTGACTGTCCTGTGTGTGATGTGTCCTCCTGCAGTCAGTATAAGAGGAAGTGCACAGTGACTGCCCTGTGTGTGATGTGTCCTCCTGCAGTCAGTATAAGAGGAAGAGCACAGTGACTGTCCTGTGTGTGATGTGTCCTCCAGCAGTCAGTATAAGAGGAAGTGCACAGTGACTGTCCTGTGTGTGATGTGTCCTCCAGCAGTCAGTATAAGAGGAAGTGCACAGTGACTGTCCTGTGTGTGATGTGTCCTCCTGCAGTCAGTATAAGAGGAAGTGCACAGTGACTGTCCTGTGTGTGATGTGTCCTCCTGCAGTCAGTATAAGAGGAAGTGCACAGTGACTGTACTGTGTGTGATGTGTCCTCCTGCAGTCAGTATAAAAGGAAGAGCACAGTGACTGTCCTGTGTGTGATGTGTCCTCCAGCAGTCAGTATAAGAGGAAGTGCACAGTGACTGTCCTGTGTGTGATGTGTCCTCCTGCAGTCAGTATAAGAGGAAGTGCACAGTGACTGTCCTGTGTGTGATGTGTCCTCCAGCAGTCAGTATAAGAGGAAGTGCACAGTGACTGTCCTGTGTGTGATGTGTCCTCCAGCAGTCAGTATAAGAGGAAGTGCACAGTGACTGTCCTGTGTGTGATGTGTCCTCCAGCAGTCAGTATAAGAGGAAGTGCACAGTGACTGTCCTGTGTGTGATGTGTCCTCCTGCAGTCAGTATAAGAGGAAGAGCACAGTGACTGTCCTGTGTGTGATGTGTCCTCCAGCAGTCAGTATAAGAGGAAGTGCACAGTGACTGTCCTGTGTGTGATGTGTCCTCCAGCAGTCAGTATAAGAGGAAGTGCACAGTGTCTGTCCTGTGTGTGATGTGTCCTCCTGCAGTCAGTATAAGAGGAAATGCACAGTGACTGTCCTGTGTGTGGTGTCCTCCCGCAGTCAGTATAAGAGGAAGAGCACAGTGACTGTCCTGTGTGTGATGTGTCCTCCAGCAGTCAGTATAAGAGGAAGTGCACAGTGACTGTCCTGTGTGTGATGTGTCCTCCTGCAGTCAGTATAAGAGGAAGTGCACAGTGACTGTCCCTTGTGTGATGTGTCCTCCTGCAGTGAGTATAAGAGGAAGTGCACAGTGACTGTCCTGTGTGTGATGTGTCCTCCTGCAGTCAGTATAAGAGGAAGTGCACAGTGACTGTCCTGTGTGTGATGTGTCCTACTGCAGTCAGTATAAGAGGAAGTGCACAGTGACAGTCCTGTGTGTGATGTGTCCTCCTGCAGTCAGTATAAGCGGAAGTGCACAGTGACTGTCCTGTGTGTGATGTGTCCTCCTGCAGTCAGTATAAGAGGAAGTGCACAGTGACTGTCCTGTGTGTGATGTGTCCTCCTGCAGTCAGTATAAGAGGAAGTGCACAGAGACTGCTCTGTGTGTGATGTGTCCTCCTGCAGTCAGTATAAGAGGAACTGCACAGTGACTGTCCTGTGTGTGATGTGTCCTCCTGCAGTCAGTATAGGAGGAAGTGCACAGTGACTGTCCTGTGTGTGGTGTCCTCCTGCAGTCAGTATAAGAGGAAGTGCACAGTGAATGTCCTGTGTGTGATGTGTCCTCCTGCAGTCAGTATAAGAGGAAGTGCACAGTGACTGTCCTGTGTGTGATGTGTCCTCCTGCAGTCAGTATAAGAGGAAGTGCACAGTGACTGTCCTGTGTGTGATGTGTCCTCCTGCAGTCAGTATAAGAGGAAGTGCACAGTGACTGTACTGTGTGTGATGTGTCCTCCTGCAGTCAGTATAAAAGGAAGAGCACAGTGACTGTCCTGTGTGTGATGTGTCCTCCAGCAGTCAGTATAAGAGGAAGTGCACAGTGACTGTCCTGTGTGTGATCTGTCCTCCTGCAGTCAGTATAAGAGGAAGTGCACAGTGACTGTCCTGTGTGTGATGTGTCCTCCAGCAGTCAGTATAAGAGGAAGTGCACAGTGACTGTCCTGTGTGTGATGTGTCCTCCAGCAGTCAGTATAAGAGGAAGTGCACAGTGACTGTCCTGTGTGTGATGTGTCCTCCAGCAGTCAGTATAAGAGGAAGTGCACAGTGACTGTCCTGTGTGTGATGTGTCCTCCTGCAGTCAGTATAAGAGGAAGAGCACAGTGACTGTCCTGTGTGTGATGTGTCCTCCAGCAGTCAGTATAAGAGGAAGTGCACAGTGACTGTCCTGTGTGTGATGTGTCCTCCAGCAGTCAGTATAAGAGGAAGTGCACAGTGTCTGTCCTGTGTGTGATGTGTCCTCCTGCAGTCAGTATAAGAGGAAATGCACAGTGACTGTCCTGTGTGTGGTGTCCTCCCGCAGTCAGTATAAGAGGAAGAGCACAGTGACTGTCCTGTGTGTGATGTGTCCTCCAGCAGTCAGTATAAGAGGAAGTGCACAGTGACTGTCCTGTGTGTGATGTGTCCTCCTGCAGTCAGTATAAGAGGAAGTGCACAGTGACTGTCCCTTGTGTGATGTGTCCTCCTGCAGTGAGTATAAGAGGAAGTGCACAGTGACTGTCCTGTGTGTGATGTGTCCTCCTGCAGTCAGTATAAGAGGAAGTGCACAGTGACTGTCCTGTGTGTGATGTGTCCTCCTGCAGTCAGTATAAGAGGAAGTGCACAGTGACAGTCCTGTGTGTGATGTGTCCTCCTGCAGTCAGTATAAGCGGAAGTGCACAGTGACTGTCCTGTGTGTGATGTGTCCTCCTGCAGTCAGTATAAGAGGAAGTGCACAGTGACTGTCCTGTGTGTGATGTGTCCTCCTGCAGTCAGTATAAGAGGAAGTGCACAGAGACTGCTCTGTGTGTGATGTGTCCTCCTGCAGTCAGTATAAGAGGAACTGCACAGTGACTGTCCTGTGTGTGATGTGTCCTCCTGCAGTCAGTATAGGAGGAAGTGCACAGTGACTGTCCTGTGTGTGGTGTCCTCCTGCAGTCAGTATAAGAGGAAGTGCACAGTGACTGTCCTGTGTGTGATGTGTCCTCCTGCAGTCAGTATAAGAGGAAGAGCACAGTGACTGTCCTGTGTGTGATGTGTCCTCCTGCAGTCAGTATAAGAGGAAGTGCACAGTGACTGTCCTGTGTGTGATGTGTCCTCCTGCAGTCAGTATAAGAGGAAGTGCACAGTGACTGTCCTGTGTGTGATGTGTCCTCCTGCAGTCAGTATAAGAGGAAGAGCACAGTGACTGTCCTGTGTGTGATGTGTCCTCCTGCAGTCAGTATAAGAGGAAGTGCACAGTGACTGTCCTGTGTGTGATGTGTCCTCCTGCAGTCAGTATAAGAGGAAGTGCACAGTGACTGTCCTGTGTGTGATGTGTCCTCCTGCAGTCAGTATAAGAGGAAGAGCACAGTGACTGTCCTGTGTGTGATGTGTCCTCCTGCAGTCAGTATAAGAGGAAGTGCACAGTGACTGTCCTGTGTGTGATGTGTCCTCCTGCAGTCAGTATAAGAGGAAGAGCACAGTGACTGTCCTGTGTGTGATGTGTCCTCCTGCAGTCAGTATAAGAGGAAGTGCACAGTGACTGTCCTGTGTGTGATGTGTCCTCCTGCAGTCAGTATAAGAGGAAGCGCACAGTGACTGTCCTGTGTGTGATGTGTCCTCCTGCAGTCAGTATAGGAGGAAGTGCACAGTGACTGTCCTGTGTGATGTGTCCTCCTGCAGTCAGTATAAGAGGAAGTGCACAGTGACTGTCCTGTGTGTGATGTGTCCTCCTGCAGTCAGTATAAGAGGAAGTGCACAGTGACTGTCCTGTGTGTGATGTGTCCTCCTGCAGTCAGTATAAGAGGAAGAGCACAGTGACTGTCCTGTGTGTGATGTGTCCTCCTGCAGTCAGTATAAGAGGAAGTGCACAGTGACTGTCCTGTGTGTGATGTGTCCTCCTGCAGTCAGTATAAGAGGAAGTGCACAGTGACTGTCCTGTGTGTGATGTGTCCTCCTGCAGTCAGTATAAGAGGAAGAGCACAGTGACTGTCCTGTGTGTGATGTGTCCTCCTGCAGTCAGTATAAGAGGAAGTGCACAGTGACTGTCCTGTGTGTGATGTGTCCTCCTGCAGTCAGTATAAGAGGAAGAGCACAGTGACTGTCCTGTGTGTGATGTGTCCTCCTGCAGTCAGTATAAGAGGAAGTGCACAGTGACTGTCCTGTGTGTGATGTGTCCTCCTGCAGTCAGTATAAGAGGAAGCGCACAGTGACTGTCCTGTGTGTGATGTGTCCTCCTGCAGTCAGTATAAGAGGAAGTGCACAGTGAATGTCCTGTGTGTGATGTGTCCTCCTGCAGTCAGTATAAGAGGAAGTACACAGTGACTGTCCTGTGTGTGACCAGTGACTGTCCTGTGTGTGATGTGTCCTCCTGCAGTCAGTATAAGAGGAAGTGCACAGTGACTGTCCTGTGTGTGATGTGTCCTCCTGCGGTCAGTATAAGAGGAAGTGCACAGTGACTGTCCTGTGTGTGATGTGTCCTCCTGCAGTCAGTATAAGAGGAAGTGCACAGTGACTGTCCTGTGTGTGATGTGTCCTCCTGCACTCAGTATAAGAGGAAGTGCGCAGTGACTGTCCTGTGTGTGATGTGTCCTCCTGCAGTCAGTATAAGAGGAAGTGCACAGTGACTGTCCTGTGTGTGATGTGTCCTCCTGCAGTCAGTATAAGAGGAAGTGCACAGTGACTGTCCTGTGTGTGATGTGTCCTCCTGCAGTCACTATAAGAGGAAGTGCACAGTGACTGTCCTGTGTGTGATGTGTCCTCCTGCAGTCAGTATAAGAGGAAGAGCACAGTGACTGTCCTGTGTGTGATGTGTCCTCCTGCAGTCAGTATAAGAGGAAGTGCACAGTGACTGTCCTGTGTGTGATGTGTCCTCCTGCAGTCAGTATAGGAGGAAGTGCACAGTGACTGTCCTGTGTGTGATGTGTCCTCCTGCAGTCAGTATAAGAGGAAGTACACAGTGACTGTCCTGTATGTGATGTGTCCTCCTGCAGTCAGTATAAGAGGAAGTGCACAGTGACTGTCCTGTGTGTGATGTGTCCTCCTGCAGTCAGTATAAGAGGAAGTGCACAGTGACTGTCCTGTGTGTGATGTGTCCTCCTGCAGTCAGTATAAGAGGAAGTGCACAGTGACTGTCCTGTGTGTGATGTGTCGTCCTGCAGTCAGTATAAGAGGAAGCGCACAGTGACTGTCCTGTGTGTGATGTGTCCTCCTGCAGTCAGTATAAGAGGAAGCGCACAGTGACTGTCCTGTGTGTGATGTGTCCTCCTGCAGTCAGTATAAGAGGAAGCGCACAGTGACTGTCCTGTGTGTGATGTGTCCTCCTGCAGTCAGTATAAGAGGAAGAGCACAGTGACTGTCCTGTGTGTGATGTGTCCTCCTGCAGTCAGTATAAGAGGAAGAGCACAGTGACTGTCCTGTGTGTGATGTGTCCTCCTGCAGTCAGTATAAGAGGAAGTGCACAGTGACTGTCCTGTGTGTGATGTCCTCCTGCAGTCAGTATAAGAGGAAGTGCACAGTGACTGTCCTGTGTGTGATGTTTCCTCCTGCAGTCAGTATAAGAGGAAGCGCACAGTGACTGTCCTGTGTGTGATGTGTCCTCCTGCAGTCAGTATAAGAGGAAGTGCACAGTGACTGTCCTGTGTGTGATGTCCTCCTGCAGTCAGTATAAGAGGAAGTGCACAGTGACTGTCCTGTGTGTGATGTTTCCTCCTGCAGTCAGTATAAGAGGAAGAGCACAGTGACTGTCCTGTGTGTGATGTGTCCTCCTGCAGTCAGTATAAGAGGAAGTGCACAGTGACTGTCCTGTGTGTGATGTGTCCTCCTGCAGTCAGTATAAGAGGAAGTGCACAGTGACTGTCCTGTGTGTGATGTGTCCTCCTGCAGTCAGTATAAGAGGAAGAGCACAGTGACTGTCCTGTGTGTGATGTGTCCTCCTGCAGTCAGTATAAGAGGAAGTGCACAGTGACTTTCCTGTGTGTGATGTGTCCTCCTGCAGTCAGTATAAGAGGAAGAGCACAGTGACTGTCCTGTGTGTGATGTGTCCTCCTGCAGTCAGTATAAGAGGAAGTGCACAGTGACTGTCCTGTGTGTGATGTGTCCTCCTGCAGTCAGTATAAGAGGAAGCGCACAGTGACTGTCCTGTGTGTGATGTGTCCTCCTGCAGTCAGTATAAGAGGAAGTGCACAGTGAATGTCCTGTGTGTGATGTGTCCTCCTGCAGTCAGTATAAGAGGAAGTACACAGTGACTGTCCTGTGTGTGACCAGTGACTGTCCTGTGTGTGATGTGTCCTCCTGCAGTCAGTATAAGAGGAAGTGCACAGTGACTGTCCTGTGTGTGATGTGTCCTCCTGCGGTAAGTATAAGAGGAAGTGCACAGTGACTGTCCTGTGTGTGATGTGTCCTCCTGCAGTCAGTATAAGAGGAAGTGCACAGTGACTGTCCTGTGTGTGATGTGTCCTTCTGCACTCAGTATAAGAGGAAGTGCGCAGTGACTGTCCTGTGTGTGATGTGTCCTCCTGCAGTCAGTATAAGAGGAAGTGCACAGTGACTGTCCTGTGTGTGATGTGTCCTCCTGCAGTCAGTATAAGAGGAAGTGCACAGTGACTGTCCTGTGTGTGATGTGTCCTCCTGCAGTCACTATAAGAGGAAGTGCACAGTGACTGTCCTGTGTGTGATGTGTCCTCCTGCAGTCAGTATAAGAGGAAGAGCACAGTGACTGTCCTGTGTGTGATGTGTCCTCCTGCAGTCAGTATAAGAGGAAGTGCACAGTGACTGTCCTGTGTGTGATGTGTCCTCCTGCAGTCAGTATAGGAGGAAGTGCACAGTGACTGTCCTGTGTGTGATGTGTCCTCCTGCAGTCAGTATAAGAGGAAGTACACAGTGACTGTCCTGTATGTGATGTGTCCTCCTGCAGTCAGTATAAGAGGAAGTGCACAGTGACTGTCCTGTGTGTGATGTGTCCTCCTGCAGTCAGTATAAGAGGAAGTGCACAGTGACTGTCCTGTGTGTGATGTGTCCTCCTGCAGTCAGTATAAGAGGAAGTGCACAGTGACTGTCCTGTGTGTGATGTGTCGTCCTGCAGTCAGTATAAGAGGAAGCGCACAGTGACTGTCCTGTGTGTGATGTGTCCTCCTGCAGTCAGTATAAGAGGAAGCGCACAGTGACTGTCCTGTGTGTGTTGTGTCCTCCTGCAGTCAGTATAAGAGGAAGCGCACAGTGACTGTCCTGTGTGTGATGTGTCCTCCTGCAGTCAGTATAAGAGGAAGAGCACAGTGACTGTCCTGTGTGTGATGTGTCCTCCTGCAGTCAGTATAAGAGGAAGTGCACAGTGACTGTCCTGTGTGTGATGTGTCCTCCTGCAGTCAGTATAAGAGGAAGTGCACAGTGACTGTCCTGTGTGTGATGTCCTCCTGCAGTCAGTATAAGAGGAAGTGCACAGTGACTGTCCTGTGTGTGATGTTTCCTCCTGCAGTCAGTATAAGAGGAAGCGCACAGTGACTGTCCTGTGTGTGATGTGTCCTCCTGCAGTCAGTATAAGAGGAAGTGCACAGAGACTGCTCTGTGTGTGATGTGTCCTCCTGCAGTCAGTATAAGAGGAACTGCACAGTGACTGTCCTGTGTGTGATGTGTCCTCCTGCAGTCAGTATAGGAGGAAGTGCACAGTGACTGTCCTGTGTGTGGTGTCCTCCTGCAGTCAGTATAAGAGGAAGAGCACAATGACTGTCCTGTGTGTGATGTGTCCTCCTGCAGTCAATATAAGAGGAAGTGCACAGTGACTGTCCTGTGTGTGGTGTCCTCCTGCAGTGAGTATAAGAGGAAGTGCACAGTGACTGTCCTGTGTGTGATGTGTCCTCCTGCAGTCAGTATAAGAGGAAGTGCACAGTGACTGTCCTGTGTGTGATGTGTCCTCCTGCAGTCAGTATAAGAGGAAGTGCACAGTGACTGTCCCTTGTGTGATGTGTCCTCCTGCAGTCAGTATAAGAGGAAGTGCACAGAGACTGCTCTGTGTGTGATGTGTCCTCCTGCAGTCAGTATAAGAGGAACTGCACAGTGACTGTCCTGTGTGTGATGTGTCCTCCTGCAGTCAGTATAGGAGGAAGTGCACAGTGACTGTCCTGTGTGTGGTGTCCTCCTGCAGTCAGTATAAGAGGAAGAGCACAATGACTGTCCTGTGTGTGATGTGTCCTCCTGCAGTCAATATAAGAGGAAGTGCACAGTGACTGTCCTGTGTGTGATGTGTCCTCCTGCAGTCAGTATAAGAGGAAGTGCACAGTGACTGTCCTGTGTGTGATGTGTCCTCCTGCAGTCAGTATAAGAGGAAGTGCACAGTGACTGTCCTGTGTGTGATGTGTCCTCCTGTAGTCAGTATAAGAGGAAGTGCACGGTGACTGTCCTGTGTGTGACGTGTCATCCTGCAGTCAGTATAAGAGGAAGTGCATAGTGACTGTCCTGTGTGTGGTGTCCTCCTGCAGTCAGTATAAGAGGAAGTGCACAGTGACTGTCCTGTGTGTGATGTGTCCTCCAGCAGTCAGTATAAGAGGAAGGGCACAGTGACTGTCCTGTGTGTGATGTGTCCTCCTGCAGTCAGTATAAGAGGAAGAGCACAGTGACTGTCCTGTGTGTGATGTGTCCTCCAGCAGTCAGTATAAGAGGAAGTGCACAGTGACTATCCTGTGTGTGATGTGTCCTCCTGCAGTCAGTATAAGAGGAAGTGCACAGTGACTGTCCTGTGTGTGATGTGTCCTCCAGCAGTCAGTATAAGAGGAAGTGCACAGTGACTGTCCTGTGTGTGATGTGTCCTCCAGCAGTCAGTATAAGAGGAAGTGCACAGTGACTGTCCTGTGTGTGATGTGTCCTCCTGCAGTCAGTATAAGAGGAAGTGCACAGTGACTGTCCTGTGTGTGATGTGTCCTCCAGCAGTCAGTATAAGAGGAAGTGCACAGTGTCTGTCCTGTGTGTGATGTGTCCTCCTGCAGTCAGTATAAGAGGAAGTGCACAGTGACTGTCCAGTGTGTGGTGTCCTCCTGCAGTCAGTATAAGAGGAAGAGCACAGTGACTGTCCTGTGTGTGATGTGTCCTCCAGCAGTCAGTATAAGAGGAAGTGCACAGTGACTGTCCTGTGTGTGATGTGTCCTCCTGCAGTCAGTATAAGAGGAAGTGCACAGTGACTGTCCCTTGTGTGATGTGTCCTCCTGCAGTGAGTATAAGAGGAAGTGCACAGTGACTGTCCTGTGTGTGATGTGTCCTCCTGCAGTCAGTATAAGAGGAAGTGCACAGTGACTGTCCTGTGTGTGATGTGTCCTCCTGCAGTCAGTATAAGAGGAAGTGCACAGTGACTGTCCTGTGTGTGATGTGTCCTCCTGCAGTCAGTATAAGAGGAAGTGCACAGTGACTGTCCTGTGTGTGATGTGTCCTCCTGCAGTCAGTATAAGAGGAAGTGCACAGAGACTGCTCTGTGTGTGATGTGTCCTCCTGCAGTCAGTATAAGAGGAACTGCACAGTGACTGTCCTGTGTGTGATGTGTCCTCCTGCAGTCAGTATAGGAGGAAGTGCACAGTGACTGTCCTGTGTGTGGTGTCCTCCTGCAGTCAGTATAAGAGGAAGAGCACAGTGACTGTCCTGTGTGTGATGTGTCCTCCTGCAGTCAGTATAAGAGGAAGTGCACAGTGACTGTCCTGTGTGTGATGTGTCCTCCTGCAGTCAGTATAAGAGGAAGAGCACAGTGACTGTCCTGTGTGTGATGTGTCCTCCTGCAGTCAGTATAAGAGGAAGTGCACAGTGACTGTCCTGTGTGTGATGTGTCCTCCTGCAGTCAGTATAAGAGGAAGTGCACAGTGACTGTCCTGTGTGTGATGTGTCCTCCTGCAGTTAGTATAAGAGGAAGAGCACAGTGACTGTCCTGTGTGTGATGTGTCCTCCTGCAGTCAGTATAAGAGGAAGTGCACAGTGACTGTCCTGTGTGTGATGTGTCCTCCTGCAGTCAGTATAAGAGGAAGAGCACAGTGACTGTCCTGTGTGTTATGTGTCCTCCTGCAGTCAGTATAAGAGGAAGTGCACAGTGACTGTCCTGTGTGTGATGTGTCCTCCTGCAGTCAGTATAAGAGGAAGCGCACAGTGACTGTCCTGTGTGTGATGTGTCCTCCTGCAGTCAGTATAAGAGGAAGTGCACAGTGAATGTCCTGTGTGTGATGTGTCCTCCTGCAGTCAGTATAAGAGGAAGTACACAGTGACTGTCCTGTGTGTGACCAGTGACTGTCCTGTGTGTGATGTGTCCTCCTGCAGTCAGTATAAGAGGAAGTGCACAGTGACTGTCCTGTGTGTGATGTGTCCTCCTGCGGTCAGTATAAGAGGAAGTGCACAGTGACTGTCCTGTGTGTGATGTGTCCTCCTGCAGTCAGTATAATAGAAAGTGCACAGTGACTGTCCTGTGTGTGGTGTCCTCCTGCAGTCAGTATAAGAGGAAGAGCACAGTGACTGTCCTGTGTGTGATGTGTCCTCCAGCAGTCAGTATAAGAGGAAGTGCACAGTGACTGTCCTGTGTGTGATGTGTCCTCCTGCAGTCAGTATAAGAGGAAGTGCACAGTGACTGTCCTGTGTGTGGTGTCCTCCTGCAGTCAGTATAAGAGGAAGAGCACAGTGACTGTCCTGTGTGTGATGTGTCCTCCAGCAGTCAGTATAAGAGGAAGTGCACAGTGACTGTCCTGTGTGTGATGTGTCCTCCTGCAGTCAGTATAAGAGGAAGTGCACAGTGACTGTCCTGTGTGTGATGTGTCCTCCTGCAGTCAGTATAAGAGGAAGTGCACAGTGACTGCCCTGTGTGTGATGTGTCCTCCTGCAGTCAGTATAAGAGGAAGAGCACAGTGACTGTCCTGTGTGTGATGTGTCCTCCAGCAGTCAGTATAAGAGGAAGTGCACAGTGACTGTCCTGTGTGTGATGTGTCCTCCAGCAGTCAGTATAAGAGGAAGTGCACAGTGACTGTCCTGTGTGTGATGTGTCCTCCTGCAGTCAGTATAAGAGGAAGTGCACAGTGACTGTCCTGTGTGTGATGTGTCCTCCTGCAGTCAGTATAAGAGGAAGTGCACAGTGACTGTACTGTGTGTGATGTGTCCTCCTGCAGTCAGTATAAAAGGAAGAGCACAGTGACTGTCCTGTGTGTGATGTGTCCTCCAGCAGTCAGTATAAGAGGAAGTGCACAGTGACTGTCCTGTGTGTGATGTGTCCTCCTGCAGTCAGTATAAGAGGAAGTGCACAGTGACTGCCCTGTGTGTGATGTGTCCTCCTGCAGTCAGTATAAGAGGAAGAGCACAGTGACTGTCCTGTGTGTGATGTGTCCTCCAGCAGTCAGTATAAGAGGAAGTGCACAGTGACTGTCCTGTGTGTGATGTGTCCTCCAGCAGTCAGTATAAGAGGAAGTGCACAGTGACTGTCCTGTGTGTGATGTGTCCTCCTGCAGTCAGTATAAGAGGAAGTGCACAGTGACTGTCCTGTGTGTGATGTGTCCTCCTGCAGTCAGTATAAGAGGAAGTGCACAGTGACTGTACTGTGTGTGATGTGTCCTCCTGCAGTCAGTATAAAAGGAAGAGCACAGTGACTGTCCTGTGTGTGATGTGTCCTCCAGCAGTCAGTATAAGAGGAAGTGCACAGTGACTGTCCTGTGTGTGATGTGTCCTCCTGCAGTCAGTATAAGAGGAAGTGCACAGTGACTGTCCTGTGTGTGATGTGTCCTCCAGCAGTCAGTATAAGAGGAAGTGCACAGTGACTGTCCTGTGTGTGATGTGTCCTCCAGCAGTCAGTATAAGAGGAAGTGCACAGTGACTGTCCTGTGTGTGATGTGTCCTCCAGCAGTCAGTATAAGAGGAAGTGCACAGTGACTGTCCTGTGTGTGATGTGTCCTCCTGCAGTCAGTATAAGAGGAAGAGCACAGTGACTGTCCTGTGTGTGATGTGTCCTCCAGCAGTCAGTATAAGAGGAAGTGCACAGTGACTGTCCTGTGTGTGATGTGTCCTCCAGCAGTCAGTATAAGAGGAAGTGCACAGTGTCTGTCCTGTGTGTGATGTGTCCTCCTGCAGTCAGTATAAGAGGAAATGCACAGTGACTGTCCTGTGTGTGGTGTCCTCCCGCAGTCAGTATAAGAGGAAGAGCACAGTGACTGTCCTGTGTGTGATGTGTCCTCCAGCAGTCAGTATAAGAGGAAGTGCACAGTGACTGTCCTGTGTGTGATGTGTCCTCCTGCAGTCAGTATAAGAGGAAGTGCACAGTGACTGTCCCTTGTGTGATGTGTCCTCCTGCAGTGAGTATAAGAGGAAGTGCACAGTGACTGTCCTGTGTGTGATGTGTCCTCCTGCAGTCAGTATAAGAGGAAGTGCACAGTGACTGTCCTGTGTGTGATGTGTCCTACTGCAGTCAGTATAAGAGGAAGTGCACAGTGACAGTCCTGTGTGTGATGTGTCCTCCTGCAGTCAGTATAAGCGGAAGTGCACAGTGACTGTCCTGTGTGTGATGTGTCCTCCTGCAGTCAGTATAAGAGGAAGTGCACAGTGACTGTCCTGTGTGTGATGTGTCCTCCTGCAGTCAGTATAAGAGGAAGTGCACAGAGACTGCTCTGTGTGTGATGTGTCCTCCTGCAGTCAGTATAAGAGGAACTGCACAGTGACTGTCCTGTGTGTGATGTGTCCTCCTGCAGTCAGTATAGGAGGAAGTGCACAGTGACTGTCCTGTGTGTGGTGTCCTCCTGCAGTCAGTATAAGAGGAAGTGCACAGTGAATGTCCTGTGTGTGATGTGTCCTCCTGCAGTCAGTATAAGAGGAAGTGCACAGTGACTGTCCTGTGTGTGATGTGTCCTCCTGCAGTCAGTATAAGAGGAAGTGCACAGTGACTGTCCTGTGTGTGATGTGTCCTCCTGCAGTCAGTATAAGAGGAAGTGCACAGTGACTGTACTGTGTGTGATGTGTCCTCCTGCAGTCAGTATAAAAGGAAGAGCACAGTGACTGTCCTGTGTGTGATGTGTCCTCCAGCAGTCAGTATAAGAGGAAGTGCACAGTGACTGTCCTGTGTGTGATCTGTCCTCCTGCAGTCAGTATAAGAGGAAGTGCACAGTGACTGTCCTGTGTGTGATGTGTCCTCCAGCAGTCAGTATAAGAGGAAGTGCACAGTGACTGTCCTGTGTGTGATGTGTCCTCCAGCAGTCAGTATAAGAGGAAGTGCACAGTGACTGTCCTGTGTGTGATGTGTCCTCCAGCAGTCAGTATAAGAGGAAGTGCACAGTGACTGTCCTGTGTGTGATGTGTCCTCCTGCAGTCAGTATAAGAGGAAGAGCACAGTGACTGTCCTGTGTGTGATGTGTCCTCCAGCAGTCAGTATAAGAGGAAGTGCACAGTGACTGTCCTGTGTGTGATGTGTCCTCCAGCAGTCAGTATAAGAGGAAGTGCACAGTGTCTGTCCTGTGTGTGATGTGTCCTCCTGCAGTCAGTATAAGAGGAAATGCACAGTGACTGTCCTGTGTGTGGTGTCCTCCCGCAGTCAGTATAAGAGGAAGAGCACAGTGACTGTCCTGTGTGTGATGTGTCCTCCAGCAGTCAGTATAAGAGGAAGTGCACAGTGACTGTCCTGTGTGTGATGTGTCCTCCTGCAGTCAGTATAAGAGGAAGTGCACAGTGACTGTCCCTTGTGTGATGTGTCCTCCTGCAGTGAGTATAAGAGGAAGTGCACAGTGACTGTCCTGTGTGTGATGTGTCCTCCTGCAGTCAGTATAAGAGGAAGTGCACAGTGACTGTCCTGTGTGTGATGTGTCCTCCTGCAGTCAGTATAAGAGGAAGTGCACAGTGACAGTCCTGTGTGTGATGTGTCCTCCTGCAGTCAGTATAAGCGGAAGTGCACAGTGACTGTCCTGTGTGTGATGTGTCCTCCTGCAGTCAGTATAAGAGGAAGTGCACAGTGACTGTCCTGTGTGTGATGTGTCCTCCTGCAGTCAGTATAAGAGGAAGTGCACAGAGACTGCTCTGTGTGTGATGTGTCCTCCTGCAGTCAGTATAAGAGGAACTGCACAGTGACTGTCCTGTGTGTGATGTGTCCTCCTGCAGTCAGTATAGGAGGAAGTGCACAGTGACTGTC
Organism: Pseudophryne corroboree; assembly: GCF_028390025.1. Taxonomy (NCBI): domain Eukaryota; kingdom Metazoa; phylum Chordata; class Amphibia; order Anura; family Myobatrachidae; genus Pseudophryne; species Pseudophryne corroboree. The sequence goes on from NW_026969031.1 coordinate 53,744, forward strand.
CTGTGTGTGGTGTCCTCCTGCAGTCAGTATAAGAGGAAGTGCACAGTGAATGTCCTGTGTGTGATGTGTCCTCCTGCAGTCAGTATAAGAGGAAGTGCACAGTGACTGTCCTGTGTGTGATGTGTCCTCCTGCAGTCAGTATAAGAGGAAGAGCACAGTGACTGTCCTGTGTGTGATGTGTCCTCCTGCAGTCAGTATAAGAGGAAGTGCACAGTGACTGTCCTGTGTGTGATGTGTCCTCCTGCAGTCAGTATAAGAGGAAGTGCACAGTGACTGTCCTGTGTGTGATGTGTCCTCCTGCAGTCAGTATAAGAGGAAGAGCACAGTGACTGTCCTGTGTGTGATGTGTCCTCCTGCAGTCAGTATAAGAGGAAGTGCACAGTGACTGTCCTGTGTGTGATGTGTCCTCCTGCAGTCAGTATAAGAGGAAGTGCACAGTGACTGTCCTGTGTGTGATGTGTCCTCCTGCAGTCAGTATAAGAGGAAGAGCACAGTGACTGTCCTGTGTGTGATGTGTCCTCCTGCAGTCAGTATAAGAGGAAGTGCACAGTGACTGTCCTGTGTGTGATGTGTCCTCCTGCAGTCAGTATAAGAGGAAGAGCACAGTGACTGTCCTGTGTGTGATGTGTCCTCCTGCAGTCAGTATAAGAGGAAGTGCACAGTGACTGTCCTGTGTGTGATGTGTCCTCCTGCAGTCAGTATAAGAGGAAGCGCACAGTGACTGTCCTGTGTGTGATGTGTCCTCCTGCAGTCAGTATAGGAGGAAGTGCACAGTGACTGTCCTGTGTGATGTGTCCTCCTGCAGTCAGTATAAGAGGAAGTGCACAGTGACTGTCCTGTGTGTGATGTGTCCTCCTGCAGTCAGTATAAGAGGAAGTGCACAGTGACTGTCCTGTGTGTGATGTGTCCTCCTGCAGTCAGTATAAGAGGAAGAGCACAGTGACTGTCCTGTGTGTGATGTGTCCTCCTGCAGTCAGTATAAGAGGAAGTGCACAGTGACTGTCCTGTGTGTGATGTGTCCTCCTGCAGTCAGTATAAGAGGAAGTGCACAGTGACTGTCCTGTGTGTGATGTGTCCTCCTGCAGTCAGTATAAGAGGAAGAGCACAGTGACTGTCCTGTGTGTGATGTGTCCTCCTGCAGTCAGTATAAGAGGAAGTGCACAGTGACTGTCCTGTGTGTGATGTGTCCTCCTGCAGTCAGTATAAGAGGAAGAGCACAGTGACTGTCCTGTGTGTGATGTGTCCTCCTGCAGTCAGTATAAGAGGAAGTGCACAGTGACTGTCCTGTGTGTGATGTGTCCTCCTGCAGTCAGTATAAGAGGAAGCGCACAGTGACTGTCCTGTGTGTGATGTGTCCTCCTGCAGTCAGTATAAGAGGAAGTGCACAGTGAATGTCCTGTGTGTGATGTGTCCTCCTGCAGTCAGTATAAGAGGAAGTACACAGTGACTGTCCTGTGTGTGACCAGTGACTGTCCTGTGTGTGATGTGTCCTCCTGCAGTCAGTATAAGAGGAAGTGCACAGTGACTGTCCTGTGTGTGATGTGTCCTCCTGCGGTCAGTATAAGAGGAAGTGCACAGTGACTGTCCTGTGTGTGATGTGTCCTCCTGCAGTCAGTATAAGAGGAAGTGCACAGTGACTGTCCTGTGTGTGATGTGTCCTCCTGCACTCAGTATAAGAGGAAGTGCGCAGTGACTGTCCTGTGTGTGATGTGTCCTCCTGCAGTCAGTATAAGAGGAAGTGCACAGTGACTGTCCTGTGTGTGATGTGTCCTCCTGCAGTCAGTATAAGAGGAAGTGCACAGTGACTGTCCTGTGTGTGATGTGTCCTCCTGCAGTCACTATAAGAGGAAGTGCACAGTGACTGTCCTGTGTGTGATGTGTCCTCCTGCAGTCAGTATAAGAGGAAGAGCACAGTGACTGTCCTGTGTGTGATGTGTCCTCCTGCAGTCAGTATAAGAGGAAGTGCACAGTGACTGTCCTGTGTGTGATGTGTCCTCCTGCAGTCAGTATAGGAGGAAGTGCACAGTGACTGTCCTGTGTGTGATGTGTCCTCCTGCAGTCAGTATAAGAGGAAGTACACAGTGACTGTCCTGTATGTGATGTGTCCTCCTGCAGTCAGTATAAGAGGAAGTGCACAGTGACTGTCCTGTGTGTGATGTGTCCTCCTGCAGTCAGTATAAGAGGAAGTGCACAGTGACTGTCCTGTGTGTGATGTGTCCTCCTGCAGTCAGTATAAGAGGAAGTGCACAGTGACTGTCCTGTGTGTGATGTGTCGTCCTGCAGTCAGTATAAGAGGAAGCGCACAGTGACTGTCCTGTGTGTGATGTGTCCTCCTGCAGTCAGTATAAGAGGAAGCGCACAGTGACTGTCCTGTGTGTGATGTGTCCTCCTGCAGTCAGTATAAGAGGAAGCGCACAGTGACTGTCCTGTGTGTGATGTGTCCTCCTGCAGTCAGTATAAGAGGAAGAGCACAGTGACTGTCCTGTGTGTGATGTGTCCTCCTGCAGTCAGTATAAGAGGAAGAGCACAGTGACTGTCCTGTGTGTGATGTGTCCTCCTGCAGTCAGTATAAGAGGAAGTGCACAGTGACTGTCCTGTGTGTGATGTCCTCCTGCAGTCAGTATAAGAGGAAGTGCACAGTGACTGTCCTGTGTGTGATGTTTCCTCCTGCAGTCAGTATAAGAGGAAGCGCACAGTGACTGTCCTGTGTGTGATGTGTCCTCCTGCAGTCAGTATAAGAGGAAGTGCACAGTGACTGTCCTGTGTGTGATGTCCTCCTGCAGTCAGTATAAGAGGAAGTGCACAGTGACTGTCCTGTGTGTGATGTTTCCTCCTGCAGTCAGTATAAGAGGAAGAGCACAGTGACTGTCCTGTGTGTGATGTGTCCTCCTGCAGTCAGTATAAGAGGAAGTGCACAGTGACTGTCCTGTGTGTGATGTGTCCTCCTGCAGTCAGTATAAGAGGAAGTGCACAGTGACTGTCCTGTGTGTGATGTGTCCTCCTGCAGTCAGTATAAGAGGAAGAGCACAGTGACTGTCCTGTGTGTGATGTGTCCTCCTGCAGTCAGTATAAGAGGAAGTGCACAGTGACTTTCCTGTGTGTGATGTGTCCTCCTGCAGTCAGTATAAGAGGAAGAGCACAGTGACTGTCCTGTGTGTGATGTGTCCTCCTGCAGTCAGTATAAGAGGAAGTGCACAGTGACTGTCCTGTGTGTGATGTGTCCTCCTGCAGTCAGTATAAGAGGAAGCGCACAGTGACTGTCCTGTGTGTGATGTGTCCTCCTGCAGTCAGTATAAGAGGAAGTGCACAGTGAATGTCCTGTGTGTGATGTGTCCTCCTGCAGTCAGTATAAGAGGAAGTACACAGTGACTGTCCTGTGTGTGACCAGTGACTGTCCTGTGTGTGATGTGTCCTCCTGCAGTCAGTATAAGAGGAAGTGCACAGTGACTGTCCTGTGTGTGATGTGTCCTCCTGCGGTAA
>NW_026969032.1:2500-57218 GCF_028390025.1 Pseudophryne corroboree
TCTATCTATCTATCTATCTATCCTAACATCTCTTACGCCTACTATCTATCTATCTATCTATCTATCTATCTATCTATCTATCTATCTATCTATCTATCTGTCTGTCTGTCTGTCTGTCTGTCTGTCTGTCTGTCTGTCTATCTATCTTAACATCTGTTATCCCTACTATCTATCTATCTATCTATCTATCTATCTATCTATCTATCTATCTATCTATCTATCTATCTATCTATCTATCTATCCTAACATCTGTTATCCCTACTATCTATCTATCTATCTATCTATCTATCTATCTATCTATCTATCTATCTATCTATCTATCTATCTATCTATCTATCTATCCTAACATCTGTTATCCCTACTATCTATCTATCTATCTATCTATCTATCTATCTATCTATCTATCTATCTATCTATCTATCTATCTATCTATCTATCTATCTATCTATCCTAACATCTCTTACCACTACTATCTATCTATCTATCTATCTATCTATCTATCTATCTATCTATCTATCTATCTATCTATCTATCTATCTATCTATCCTAACATCTGTTACCCCTATCTATCTATCTATCTATCTATCTATCTATCTATCTATCTATCTATCTATCTATCTATCTATCTATCTATCTATCTATCTATCTATCTATCCTAACATCTCTTACCCCTACTATCTATCTATCTATCTATCTATCTATCTATCTATCTATCTATCTATCTATCTATCTATCTATCTATCTATCCTAACATCTGTTATCCCAACTATCTATCTATCTATCTATCTATCTATCTATCTATCTATCTATCTATCTATCTATCTATCTATCTATCTATCCATCCTAACATCTCTTACCCCTACTATCTATCTATCTATCTATCTATCTATCTATCTATCTATCTATCTATCTATCTATCTATCTATCTATCTATCATGTATAAGTTCAACCTATACGTTTATAGTTACAAATATGGCATAAAAAATTACACCAAACATTTACAAATGTCTACAAATCTATTTCTCCGTGAGGATCCAGACAATGAAGTAATTAATGGAATTATGCTAAATATTAGACAATGATATTATAGCATCAGGGCAAATGTATCTTCTAGTGGAGAAAGTACAATACACAAAAGAGTAGTTTTTAAAGTTCTTGCTCTTTAAAAATGGCGGTGCGTCTCTCAGGTGTATGAATTAATAAAACACAATGCAGAGTTAGTGAGGGGCAATGTTTCGCCAACACTTTCTTCAGATTGATTATATTTCATGATGAAAGTACAGAAGCTTTCTCTCACCTATGTTATTTGCAGCTTTGACCTGTTTTTTTATCCGCTCGGCTCTGTCAGTTTTCCTCGTCCTCATCAAACTTTTATCTAAGAGCGCTCTCAGATCCCCCCTTTCAAATCATTTTAAAAAAAAATACCTGTGCATTTTTGATCAAAACTCTGTTTCTTGTACGACCTCCTGATCCTTTCAGCGTGGAGCAAATGTTGTTCTTCCCGATTCTAAGGTTCCCGCTACAGTCATCTAAGTAACTATTACTATCCGCTGCTTTATAGCGTGTGCCGTCACCGACACTGTTCACAGTAAAAACACATTGTATCAAGGAACCAGGTCGTGTAAGCTGTTTGGCGCTGTGGCTGTGTGGATTCGGTATGGTATAACAATGGACGGGATGCTGGTGGTCAGCACACAGACAGTGGCATCCCGACCATCAGAATCCTGAGAGCCTCCCGGAAAGTACCCTAATCCTCCCCTGCCCTTCCCCGCTGCCTAAACCTAACCTCTCCTTGTAAGTGCCTAACCCTAACCCTCCTCCCCGAACCTAACCATACCCTTCCCATCCTTGCACCCTACTCCTAACCCCCCTTCTAATGCCTAAACCTAACCCCCCTCCCCCACGGCAGGGCATGAGTGGATCCCGCTAAAAGAATGTTCGGGAGTCCAGGCGTCGGTATTTTGATACCGCTAAAAGAATGTTCGGGATCCTGTCTAGCGGCATTTTAACTACATCCCATGTATACAATGTAGTGCAGCGATTTGTACAGCAACAGGGTTATATTCAATTCCTGTCGAATCCGACAGGTCAGTATTCAATGGCGCGGCCAAACCGTTCCTGACTTTCTTTAAAGTTGGATTGACATTGTCAGAAACGGGGCTAAAACTTGTCGGGTTGGCCGCGCTTCTGACAGCCAACGTGGATTCCAACAATCTACGTGGTTTCCGACAAGTCGAGAATTCCTGACTTGTCAGAAAAAATCAGCCTGCAATGAATAGGTTGGAACCCCTTCCGACCTAAACCTGTTGGAAGCTGCCGTCTTCCCGACAAGACGCCAGTTTCCAACGATAATTGAATACACCCCTATGTATTGATTTTACTGTCTTTCAGGCTCTGTTAGTCTATTATTGCACGGTATGTGGTAGCATGCATGTATACACACCATTGTTTTTAAAACTTGCACATATAGTAGGTTGCCTGGCAACTGGGTTAGGTGAGCGCACAGGGTGTGAGGTCACAGGGAGCGATGGCTGCCAGCGTGGAGGTTGGCGCTGGTCGTTCGCAGGTGGTGAAGGGGTACTGCTTATGTTAGTGTATGTAACCCTGAAGAAAATGTACATTTACTGTACACTGGAATGTCAGTCAGACAGTACATTGTGTCACGCTCCCCATCCCCTCCAGTCCCGCTCCCAATCCCCTCCAGTCCCACTCCCCATTCCCTCCAGTCCCGCTCACCATCCCCTTCAGTCCCGCTCCCCATCCTCTCCAGTCCCGCTCCCCTTCCCCTCCAGTACCGCTCCAGTCCCACTCCCCATCCCCCCAGTCCTGCTCCCCATCCACCCAGCACCCGCTCCAGTCCCGCTCCCCATCCCTTCCAGTTCCACTCCCCATCCCCTCCAGTCCCGCTCGCCATCCCCTCCAGTCCCACTCCCTATCCCCTCCAGTCCCACTCCCCATTCCCTCCAGTCCCGCTCACCATCCTCTCCAGTCCCGCTCCACATCCCCTCCAGTACCGCTCCAGTCCCACTCCCCAGCCCCTCCAGTCCTGCTCCCCATCCCCTCCAGCACCCGCTCCAGTCCCGCTCCCCTTCCCCTCCAGTCCCACTCCCCATCCCGTCCAGTCCCGCTCCCCATCCCCTCCAGTTCCGCTCTCCTTCCCCTCCAGTCCCGCTCCCCTTCCCCTCCAGTCCAGCTCCCCATCCCCTCCAGTCCAGCTCCCCGTCCCCTCCTGTCCCGCTCCCCTTCCCCTCCAGTCCCGTTCCCCATCCCCTCCAGTCCAGATCCCCATCCCCTCCAGTCCCGCTCCCCTTCCCCTCCAGTCACGCTCCCCTTCCCATCCAGTCCCGCTGCCCATCCCCTCCACTCCCCATCCCGTCCAGTCCCGCTCCCCATCCCCTCCAGTCCCGCTCCCCTTCCCCTCCAGTCCCGCTCCCCGCTCCCCATCCCTTCCAGTCCCGCTACCCTTCCCCTCCAGTCCCGCTCCCCATCCCCTCCAGTCCCACTCCCCATCCCCACCAGTCCTGCTCCCCATCCCCTCCAGTCCCGCTCCAGTTCAGCTCCCCATCCCCTCCTGTCCCGCTCCCCTTCCCCTCCAGTCCCACTCCCCTTCCCCTCCAGTACCGCTACCCATCCACTCCAGTCCCGCTCCCCATCCCATCCAGTCCCACTCCCCTTCCCCTCCATTCCTGCTCCCCATCCCCTCCAGTCCCACTCCCCTTCCCCTGCAGTCCCGCTCCCTGCCAAATAAAACATGGACTTATATGGTATCCGGTCTATAGGACGGACTGTAAAAAGGTTGACCACTAATGGTCGACATGCATTAGGTCAGCATATAACAGGCTGACAGTGCTTATAGGCGACATTTCTAAAGGAGGAGGTGGGCCCCCAGGCAGTGGGGACCACCGGTGGGCCCCACTGCCTGGGGGCCCACCTCCTCCTTTCGAAATCAGGTCCCAGACTGTGCAATTAAATGATATATATGTTACCTTATACTGCACATAACTATGGTGTATTTTCTACAGTGCATTGCTATTTTTAATCTGGTACGTTATCATGCATGCTCTAGCAGTGTTTACTATATATATATTTATCAAGGGGCCCAGACCATTCACTCTCTAATGCTTAGGCAAACCAATGTGGTGGCTGACCACACCGTCTGGAGACTGACCACACCCCTAAACATGGGCCCCTACCACTGCATTTTCCTGGTGGGACCTTTATGCCCCAGTCAGAAACTGCTCCCTTGTAACCTCTTCAGTGTTACGTGACACATCACATTTGTGGCGCTGATGAGGGGACTCAGGAGCTGCTCTGTGCTGTATACACAGTGAATGCCGAAGAACACAGAGCCGGGAGAATGCCACAGGAGGTGAGTACACGGGGAGCCACCGGGGGGAAGGAGGGGCTGCACTGTGTATCATACAGTATGATCATACTGTGGGGGCTAGGTAAGAGTCTGTATTATTGGAGGCCTTAATCCAGCCCTGTATACTGGGTATAAATTGATATGGTTGAAACATGCATGATATCGGGGGGGGGGGGGGGGGGGGGAATTGGTAAAACTTGTATCCTTACCTACTGTATGTGTTATGCTCTGTCATATCCTGCCCCCTTCTGTCTCTCCAGCCCTGCTCTCTGTCATATCCAGCCCCCTTCTGTCTCTCCAGCCCTGTACTCTGTCGTATCCAGCCCCCTTCTGTCTCTCCAACCCTGTACTCTGTCATATCCAGCCCCCTTCTGTCTCTCCAGCCCTGCTCTCTGTCATATCCAGCCACCTTCTGTCTCTCCAGCCCTGCTCTCTGTCATATCCAGCCCCCTTCTGTCTCTCCAACCCTGTACTCTGTCATATCCAGCCCCTTCTGTCTCTCCAGCCCTGTACTCTGTCATATCCAGCCCCCTTCTGTCTCTCCAGCCCTGTACTCTGTCATATCCAGCCCCTTCTGTCTCTCCAGCCCTGTACTCTGTCATATCCAGCCCCCTTCTGTCTCTCCAGCCCTGTACTCTGTCATATACAGCCCCCTTCTGTCTCTCCAGCCCTGTACTCTGTCATATCCAGCCCCCTTCTGTCTCTCTAGCCCTGTACTCTGTCATATCCAGCCCCCTTCTGTCTCTCCAGCCCTGTACTCTGTCATATCCAGCCCCCTTCTGTCTCTCTAGCCCTGTACTCTGTCATATCCAGCCCCCTTCTGTCTCTCCAGCCCTGTACTCTGTCATATCCAGCCCCCTCCTGTCTCTCCAGCCCTGTACTGTCATATCCAGCCCCCTTCTGTCTCTCCAGCCCTGTACTCTGTCATATACAGCCCCCTTCTGTCTCTCCAGCCCTGCTCTCTGTCATGAGTAAATAGAAACTGGCGCTAGATGTTTCCCCAACAACAAAGACTGTGGATGAATTCTGATAAAATAACATATATTTATTAATTAACTAGACATCACATACTAAAAATAGGAAATAATTCCCATATAAACATATATTGAAGGGCATTGATGGAGCTAAAAAATGATTGATAATGGCTGCTAACAAGTGTCCACAAAGGATCCTGGTCTGAGAATATGCAAAGTTCCCTGGGGAGAAGAAATGCAAACAGCTGGTGTTACCCTTAGCGATGGAGACTTCCAGAGAAATGTAATTTATGTGATAAAGCTAGGTGACCGAGCCTAGGGAAACGCGTTAAGTGTGTATGCTGCCATCACATCAGTGTCCTGCATTTCAAACGGATCCAGATATGGACTTTTGAACCAGCTACTTTGGAACTTTTCCCTGTGGGATTCCATCTATACAGCACCGATTGGAGAGACCCAGTGCTCATACGAACTGCACAGCTTGCCTGCTGGCAATTACATTTCTCTGGAAGTCTCCATCGCTAAGGGTAACACCAGCTGTTTGCATTTCTTCTCCCCAGGGAACTTTGCATATTCTCAGTCCGGGATCCTTTGTGGACACTTGTTAGCAGCCATTATCAATCATTTTTTAGCTCCATCAATGCCCTTCAATATATGTTTATATGGGAATCATTTCCTATTTTTAGTATGTGATGTCTAGTTAATTAATAAATATATGTTATTTTATCAGAATTCATCCACAGTCTTTGTTGTTGGGGAAACATCTAGCGCCAGTTTCTATTTACTCTTTACAGTTTTCATTGGGACTGACAATCCCTACTGGCAGCTTTGACAGCGCGTCTGGGTGTGTTTTTCTGTTCTGCTCTCTGTCATATCCAGCCCCCTTCTGTCTCTCCAGCCCTGTACTCTGTCATATCCAGCCCCCTTCTGTCTCTCCAGCCCTGTACTCTGTCATATCCAGCCCTGTACTCTGTCATATCCAGCCCTCATCTCTGTCATATCCAGCCCCCTCCTGTCTCTCCAGCCCTGTACTCTGTCATATCCAGCCCCCTTCTGTCTCTCCAGTCCTGTACTCTGTCATATCCAGCCCCCTTTTGTCTCTCCAGCCCTGTACTCTGTCATATCCAGCCCTGTACTCTGTCATATCCAGCCCTCATCTCTGTCATATCCAGCCCCCTCCTGTCTCTCCAGCCCTGTACTCTGTCATATCCAGCCCCCTTCTGTCTCTCCAGTCCTGTACTCTGTCATATCCAGCCCCCTTCTGTCTCTCCAGCCCTGTACTCTGTCATATCCAGCCCTCATCTCTGTCATATCCAGCCCCCTCCTGTCTCTCCAGCACTGTACTCTGTCATATCCTCATATCCAGCCCCCTTCTGTCTCTACAGCCCTCAACACTATCATATCCAGCCCCCTAATGTCTCTCCAGCCCTGTACTCTGTCATATCCAGCCCCCTTCTGTCTCTCCAGCCCTGCTCTCTGTCATATCCAGCCCCCTTCTGTCTCTCCAGCCCTGCACTCTGTCATATCCAGCCCCCTTCTTTCTCTCCAGCCCTGTACTCTGTCATATCCAGCCCCCTTCTGTCTCTCCAGCCCTGTACTCTGTCATATCCAGCCCCTTCTGTCTCTCCAACCCTCAACTCTGTCATATCCAGACCTCTTCTGTCTCTCCAGCCCTGTACTCTGTCATATCCAGCCCCTTCTGTCTCTCCAGCCCTGTACTCTGTCATATCCAGCCCCCTTCTGTCTCTCCAGCCCTGATCTCTGTCATATCCAGCCCCCTTCTGTCTCTCCAGCCCTGCTCTCTGTCATATCCAGCCCCCTTCTGTCTCTCCAACCCTGTACTCTGTCATATCCAGACCTCTTCTGTCTCTCCAGCCCTGTACACTGTCATATCCAGCCCCCTTCTGTCTCTCCAGCCCTGATCTCTGTCATATCCAGCCCCCTTCTGTCTCTCCAGCCCTGATCTCTGTCATATCAAGCCCACTTCTGTCTCTCCAGCCCTGATCTCTGTCATATCCAGCCCCCTTCTGTCTCTCCAGCCCTGTACTCTGTCATATCCAGCCCCCTTCTGTCTCTCCAGCCCTGATCTGTCATATCCAGCCCCTTTCTGTCTCTCCAGCCCTGCTCTCTGTCATATCCAGCCCCCTTCTGTCTCTCCAGCCCTGATCTCTGTCATATCCAGCCCCCTTCTGTCTCTCCAGCCCTGCTCTCTGTCATATCCAGCCCCCTTCTGTCTCTCCAGCCCTGCTCTCTGTCATATCCAGCCCCCTTCTGTCTCTCCAGCCCTGTACTCTGTCATATCCAGTCCCCTTCTGTCTCTCCAGCCCTGATCTCTGTCATATCCAGCCCCCTTCTGCCTCCTCAGCTCTGTACTCTGTCATATCTAGCCCCCTTCTGTCTCTCCAGCCCTGATCTCTGTCATATACAGCCCCCGTCTGTCTCTCCAACCCTCAACTCTGTCATATCCAGCCCCCTTCTGTCTCTCCAGCCCTGTACTCTGTCATATCCAGCCCCCTTCTGTCTCTCAAGCCCTGTACTCTGTCATATCCAGCCCTGAACTCTGTCATATCCACCCCTTTTCTGTCTCTTCAGCCCTGTACTTTGTCATATCCAGCTTCTGTCTCTCAAGCCCTCAACTCTGTCATATCCAGCCCCCTTCTGTCTCTCCAGCCGTGTACTTTGTCATATTCAGCTTCTGTCTCTCCAGCCCTGTAAATTGCCATATCCAGCCCTCTTTTGTCTCTCCAGCCCTGTACTCTGTCATATCCAGTCCCCTTCTGTCTCTCCGGCCTTCAACACTGTCATATCCAGCCCCCTTCTGTCTCTCCAGCCCTGTACTCTGTCATATCCAGTCCCCTTCTGTCTCTCCAGCCCTGTACTCTGTCATATCCAGCCCTCTTTTGTCTCTCCAGCCCTGTACTCTGTCATATCCAGTCCCCTTCTGTCTCTCCGGCCTTCAACACTGTCATATCCAGCCCCCTTCTGTCTCTCCAGCCCTGTACTCTGTCATATCCAGTCCCCTTCTGTCTCTCCAGCACTCTACTCTGTCATATCTAGCCCCCTTCTGTCTCTCCAGCCCTCAACTCTGTCATATCCAGCCCCCTTCTGTTTCTCTAGCCCTGCACTTTCATATCCAGCCCCCTTCTGTCTCATCAGCCCTGCTCTCTGTCATATCCAGCCCCCTTCTGTCTCTCCAGCCCTGCTCTGTCATATCCAGCCCCTTCTGTCTCTCCAGCCCTGCTCTGTCATATCCAGCCCCCTTCTGTCTCTCCAGCCCTGTACTCTGTCATATCCAGCCCCCTTCTGTCTCTCCAGCCCTAAACTCTGTCATATCCAGCCCCCTTCTGTCTCTCCAGCCCTCAACTCTGTCATATCCAGCCCATTTCTGTCTCTCCAGCCATGTACTCTGTCATATCCAGCCCCCTTCTGTCTCTCCAGCCCTGCTCTCTGTCATATCCAGCCCCCTTCTGTCTCTCCAGCCCTGATCTCTGTCATTTCCAGTCCCCTTCTGTCTCTCCAGCCCTGATCTCTGTCATATCCAGCCCCCTTCTGTCTCTCCAGCCCTGCACTCTGTCATATCCAGCCCCCTTCTGTCTCTCCAGCCCTGTACTCTGTCATATCCAGCCCCCTTCTGTCTCTCTAGCCCTGTACTCTGTCATATCCAGCCCCCTTCTGTCTCTCCAGCCCTGCTCTCTGTCATATCCAGCCCCCTTCTGTCTCTCTAGCCCTGTACTCTGTCATATCCAGCCCCCTTCTGTCTCTCCAGCCCTGTACTCTGTCATATCCAGCCCCCTTCTGTCTCTCTAGCCCTGTACTCTGTCATATCCAGCCCCCTTCTGTCTCTCCAGCCCTGTACTCTGTCATATCCAGCCCCCTTCTGTCTCTCCAACCCTCAACTCTGTCATATCCAGCCCCCTTCTGTCTCTCCAGCCCTGTACTCTGTCATATCCAGCCCCCTTCTGTCTCTCAAGCCCTGTACTCTGTCATATCCAGCCCTGAACTCTGTCATATCCACCCCTTTTCTGTCTCTTCAGCCCTGTACTTTGTCATATCCAGCTTCTGTCTCTCAAGCCCTCAACTCTGTCATATCCAGCCCCCTTCTGTCTCTCCAGCCGTGTACTTTGTCATATTCAGCTTCTGTCTCTCCAGCCCTGTAAATTGCCATATCCAGCCCTCTTTTGTCTCTCCAGCCCTGTACTCTGTCATATCCAGTCCCCTTCTGTCTCTCCGGCCTTCAACACTGTCATATCCAGCCCCCTTCTGTCTCTCCAGCCCTGTACTCTGTCATATCCAGTCCCCTTCTGTCTCTCCAGCCCTGTACTCTGTCATATCCAGCCCTCTTTTGTCTCTCCAGCCCTGTACTCTGTCATATCCAGTCCCCTTCTGTCTCTCCGGCCTTCAACACTGTCATATCCAGCCCCCTTCTGTCTCTCCAGCCCTGTACTCTGTCATATCCAGTCCCCTTCTGTCTCTCCAGCACTCTACTCTGTCATATCTAGCCCCCTTCTGTCTCTCCAGCCCTCAACTCTGTCATATCCAGCCCCCTTCTGTTTCTCTAGCCCTGCACTTTCATATCCAGCCCCCTTCTGTCTCATCAGCCCTGCTCTCTGTCATATCCAGCCCCCTTCTGTCTCTCCAGCCCTGCTCTGTCATATCCAGCCCCTTCTGTCTCTCCAGCCCTGCTCTGTCATATCCAGCCCCCTTCTGTCTCTCCAGCCCTGTACTCTGTCATATCCAGCCCCCTTCTGTCTCTCCAGCCCTAAACTCTGTCATATCCAGCCCCCTTCTGTCTCTCCAGCCCTCAACTCTGTCATATCCAGCCCATTTCTGTCTCTCCAGCCATGTACTCTGTCATATCCAGCCCCCTTCTGTCTCTCCAGCCCTGCTCTCTGTCATATCCAGCCCCCTTCTGTCTCTCCAGCCCTGATCTCTGTCATTTCCAGTCCCCTTCTGTCTCTCCAGCCCTGATCTCTGTCATATCCAGCCCCCTTCTGTCTCTCCAGCCCTGCACTCTGTCATATCCAGCCCCCTTCTGTCTCTCCAGCCCTGTACTCTGTCATATCCAGCCCCCTTCTGTCTCTCTAGCCCTGTACTCTGTCATATCCAGCCCCCTTCTGTCTCTCCAGCCCTGCTCTCTGTCATATCCAGCCCCCTTCTGTCTCTCTAGCCCTGTACTCTGTCATATCCAGCCCCCTTCTGTCTCTCCAGCCCTGTACTCTGTCATATCCAGCCCCCTTCTGTCTCTCTAGCCCTGTACTCTGTCATATCCAGCCCCCTTCTGTCTCTCCAGCCCTGTACTCTGTCATATCCAGCCCCCTTCTGTCTCTCTAGCCCTGTACTCTGTCATATCCAGCCCCCTTCTGTCTCTCCAGCCCTGTACTCTGTCATATCCAGCCCCCTTCTGTCTCTCAAGCCCTGTACTCTGTCATATCCAGCCCTGAACTCTGTCATATCCACCCCTTTTCTGTCTCTTCAGCCCTGTACTTTGTCATATCCAGCTTCTGTCTCTCAAGCCCTCAACTCTGTCATATCCAGCCCCCTTCTGTCTCTCCAGCCGTGTACTTTGTCATATTCAGCTTCTGTCTCTCCAGCCCTGTAAATTGCTATATCCAGCCCTCTTTTGTCTCTCCAGCCCTGTACTCTGTCATATCCAGTCCCCTTCTGTCTCTCCGGCCTTCAACTCTGTCATGTCCAGCCTCCTTCTGTCTCTCCAGCGCTGTACTCTATCATATCCAGCCCCATTCTGTCTCTGCAGCCCTCAACACTGTCATATCCAGCCCCCTTCTGTCACTCCAGCCCTGTACTCTGTCATATCCAGCCCCCTTCTGTCTCTCCAGCCCTCAACACTGTCATATCCAGCCCCCTTCTGTCTCTCCAGCCCTCAACTCTGTCATATCCAGCCCCTTCTGTTTCTCTAGCCCTGCACTTTCATATCCAGCCCCCTTCTGTCTCATTAGCCCTGCTCTCTGTCATATCCAGCCCCCTTCTGTCTCTCCAGCCCTGCTCTGTCATATCCAGCCTCTTCTGTCTCTCCAGCCCTGCTCTGTCATATCCAGCCCCCTTCTGTCTCTCCAGCCCTGTACTCTGTCATATCCAGCCCCCTTCTGTCTCTCCAGCCCTGCTCTCTGTCATATCCAGCCCCCTTCTGTCTCTCCAGCCCTGTACTCTGTCATATCCAGCCCCCTTCTGTCTCTCCAGCCCTGTACTCTGTCATATCCAGCCCTGAACTCTGTCATATCCACCCCTTTTCTGTCTCTTCAGCCCTGTACTTTGTCATATCCAGCTTCTGTCTCTCAAGCCCTCAACTCTGTCATATCCAGCCCCCTTCTGTCTCTCCAGCCGTGTACTTTGTCATATTCAGCTTCTGTCTCTCCAGCCCTGTAAATTGCCATATCCAGCCCTCTTTTGTCTCTCCAGCCCTGTACTCTGTCATATCCAGTCCCCTTCTGTCTCTCCGGCCTTCAACTCTGTCATGTCCAGCCTCCTTCTGTCTCTCCAGCGCTGTACTCTATCATATCCAGCCCCATTCTGTCTCTGTAGCCCTCAACACTGTCATATCCAGCCCCCTTCTGTCACTCCAGCCCTGTACTCTGTCATATCCAGCCCCCTTCTGTCTCTCCAGCCCTCAACACTGTCATATCCAGCCCCCTTCTGTCTCTCCAGCCCTCAACTCTGTCATATCCAGCCCCCTTCTGTTTCTCTAGCCCTGCACTTTCATATCCAGCCCCCTTCTGTCTCATTAGCCCTGCTCTCTGTCATATCCAGCCCCCTTCTGTCTCTCCAGCCCTGCTCTGTCATATCCAGCCCCTTCTGTCTCTCCAGCCCTGCTCTGTCATATCCAGCCCCCTTCTGTCTCTCCAGCCCTGTACTCTGTCATATCCAGCCCCCTTCTGTCTCTCCAGCCCTGCTCTCTGTCATATCCAGCCCCCTTCTGTCTCTCCAGCCCTCCACTCTGTCATATCCAGCCCCCTAATGTCTCTCCAGCCCTGTACTCTGTCATATCCAGCCCCCTTCTGTCTCTCCAGCCCTCCACTCTGTCATATCCAGCCCCCTAATGTCTCTCCAGCCCTGTACTCTGTCATATCCAGCCCCCTTCTGTCTCTCCAGCCCTCAAGTCTGTCATATCCAGCCCCCTTCTGTCTCTCCAGCCCTCAACTCTGTCATATCCAGCCCATTTCTGTCTCTCCAGCCCTGTACTCTGTCATATCCAGCCCCCTTCTGTCTCTCCAGCCCTGCTCTCTGTCATATCCAGCCCCCTTCTGTCTATCCAGCCCTTTACTCTGTCAAATCCAGCCACTTCTGTCTCTCCAGCCCTGTACTCTGTCATATCCACCCCACTTCTGTCTCTCCAGCCCTGTACTCTGTCATATCCAGCCCCCTTCTGTCTCTCCAGCCCTCAACTCTGTCATATCCAGCCCATTTCTGTCTCTCCAGCCCTGCTCTCTGTCATATCCAGCCCTCTTCTGTCTATCCAGCCCTTTACTCTGTCAAATCCAGCCACTTCTGTCTCTCCAGCCCTGTACTCTGTCATATCCACCCCACTTCTGTCTCTCCAGCCCTGCTCTCTGTCATATCCAGCCCCTTCTGTCTCTCCAGCCCTGCTCTCTGTCATATCCAGCCCCCTTCTGTCTCTCCAGCCCTGATCTCTGTCATTTCCAGTCCCCTTCTGTTTCTCCAGCCCTGATCTCTGTCATATCCAGCCCCCTTCTGTCTCTCCAGCCCTGATCTCTGTCATATCCAGCCCCCTTCTGTATCTCCAGCCCTGCACTCTGTCATATCCAGCCCCCTTCTGTCTCTCTAGCCCTGTACTCTGTCATATCCAGCCCCCTTCTGTCTCTCCAGCCCTGCTCTCTGTCATATCCAGCCCCCTTCTGTCTCTCTAGCCCTGTACTCTGTCATATCCAGCCCCTTTCTGTCTCTCCAGCCCTGTACTCTGTCATATCCAGCCCCCTTCTGTCTCTCTAGCCCTGTACTCTGTCATATCCAGCCCCCTTCTGTCTCTCCAGCCCTGTACTCTGTCATATCCAGCCCCCTTCTGTCTCTCCAGCCCTGTACTCTGTCATATCAAGCCCCCTCCTGTCTCTCCAGCCCTGTACTCTGTCATATCCAGCCCCCTTCTGTCTCTCCAACCCTGTACTCTGTCATATCCAGCCCCCTTCTGTCTCTCCAGCCCTGTACTCTGTCATATCCAGCCCACTTCTGTCTCTCCAGCCCTGCTCTCTGTCATATCCAGCCCCCTTCTGTCTCTCCAGCCCTCAACTCTGTCATATCCAGCCCCCTTCTGTCTCTCCAGCCCTGCACTCTGTCATATCCAGCCACCTTCTGTCTCTCCAGCCCTGTTCTCTGTCATATCCAGCCCCCTTCTGTCTCTCTAGCCCTGTACTCTGTCATATCCAGCCCCCTTCTGTCTCTCCAGCCCTGCTCTCTGTCATATCCAGACCCCTTCTGTCTCTCTAGCCCTGTACTCTGTCATATCCAGCCCCCTTCTGTCTCTCCAGCCCTGCACTCTGTCATATCCAGCCCCCTAATGTCTCTCCAGCCCTGTACTCTGTCATATCCAGCCCCCTTCTGTCTCTCCAGCCCTCCACTCTGTCATATCCAGCCCCCTAATGTCTCTCCAGTCCTGTACTCTGTCATATCCAGCCCCCTTCTGTCTCTCCAGCCCTCAACTCTGTCATATCCAGCCCCCTTCTGTCTCTCCAGTCCTGCTCTCTGTCATATCCAGCCCCCTTCTGTCTCTCCAGCCCTCAACTCTGTCATATCCAGCCCATTTCTTTCTCTCCAGCCCTGTACTCTGTCATATCCAGCCCCCTTCTGTCTCTCCAGCCCTGCTCTCTGTCATATCCCCCCCCCTTCTGTCTCTCCAGCCCTGTACTCTGTCATATCTACCCCCCTTCTGTCTCTCCAGCCCTGCTCTCTGTCATATCCAGCCCCTTCTGTCTCTCCAGCCCTGCTCTCTGTTATATCCAGCCCCCTTCTGTCTCTCCAGCCCTGATCTCTGTCATTTCCAGTCCCCTTCTGTCTCTCCAGCCCTGATCTCTGTCATATCCAGCCCCCTTCTGTCTCTCCAGCCCTGCTCTCTGTCATATCCAGCCCCCTTCTGTCTCTCTAGCCCTGTACTCTGTCATATCCAGCCCCCTTCTGTCTCTCCAGCCCTGTACTCTGTCATATCCAGCCCCCTTCTGTCTCTCTAGCCCTGTACTCTGTCATATCCAGCCCCCTTCTGTCTCTCCAGCCCTGTACTCTGTCATATCCAGCCCCCTCCTGTCTCTCCAGCCCTGTACTGTCATATCCAGCCCCTTTCTGTCTCTCCAGCCCCGTACTCTGTCATATCCAGCCCCCTACTGTCTCTCCAGCCCTGTACTCTGTCATATCCAGCCCCATTCTGTCTCTCCAGCCCTGTACTCTGTCATATCCAGCCCCCTTCTGTCTCTCCAGCAGTGTAGTCTGTCATATCCAGCCCCCTTCTGTCACTCCAGCCCTGTACTTTGTCATATCCTCATATCCAGCCCCTTCTGTCTCTCCAGCCCTTTACTCTGTCAAATCCAGCCACTTTTGTCTCTCCAGCCCTGTACTCTGTCATATCCACCCCCCTTCTGTCTCTCCAGCCCTGCTCTCTTTCACATCCAGCCCCTTCTGTCTCTCCAGCCCTGCTCTCTGTCATATCCAGCCCCCTTCTGTCTCTCCAGCCCTGATCTCTGTCATTTCCAGTCCCCTTCTGTCTCTCCAGCCCTGATCTCTGTCATATTCAGCCCCCTTCTCTCTCTCCAGCCCTGCACTCTGTCATATCCAGCCCCCTTCTGTCTCTCCAGCCCTGTACTCTGTCATATCCAGCCCCCTTCTGTCTCTCTAGCCCTGTACTCTGTCATATCCAGCCCCCTTCTGTCTCTCCAGCCCTGCTCTCTGTCATATCCAGCCCCCTTCTGTCTCTCTAGCCCTGTACTCTGTCATATCCAGCCCCCTTCTGTCTCTCCAGCCCTGCACTCTGTCATATCCAGCCCCCTTCTGTCTCTCCAGCCCTGTACTCTGTCATATCCAGCCCCTTTCTGTCTCTCCAGCCCTGTACTCTGTCATATCCAGCCCCCTTCTGTCTCTCCAGCCCTGTACTCTGTCATATCCAGCCCCCTTCTGTCTCTCCAGCCCTGTACTCTGTCATATCCAGCCCCCTTCTGTCTCTCCAGCCCTATACTCTGTCATATCCAGCCCCCTCCTGTCTCTCCAGCCCTGTACTCTGTCATATCCAGCCCCCTCCTGTCTCTCCAGCCCTGTACTCTGTCATATCCAGCCCCCTTTTGTCTCTCCAGCCCTGTACTCTGTCATATCCAGCCCCCTTCTGTCTCTCCAGCCCTGCTCTCTGTCATATCCAGCCCCCTTCTGTCTATCCAGCCCTGTACTCTGTCATATCCATCCCCCTTCTGTCTCTCCAGCCCTGTACTCTGTCATATCCATCCCCCTTCTGTCTCTCTAGCCCTGTACTCTGTCATATCCAGCCCCCTTCTGTCTCTCCAGCCCTGATCTCTGTCATATCCAGCCCCCTACTGTATTATTAGCCCAGGGCAGCCCTGTCATCCTTATGAAACTTACCTTGTACTTTCGTTCAACTTCCAGATGCCCCTCATGCTCCCCCTCTCACTGTCCAGCAGTACTAGTGGACAGCAGGCGGCGGGCGGTAGGACTGGGACCCCTCTTACTTTCAAGTGGTACAATTGGCCAGCAGGTGGGAGGACCGGGGCCCCCTCTCATGTTACGTAGATAATAATGGGCGGTGGGTGGTAAGATGGGATGTAGTTATAACTCCCCCTACATCCCGAAGCCTCAAAATACCGATAGTCGGCATGGCAACTAGAAGGGACTATTCCCACTCGTGGGTGTCCACGACACCCATAGAGTAGGAATAGAAACTGTGGCGATTGCAGCTCGCCGCCGAGCCCGCAGCGTGGCGAGCGCATTATGGGTTGGTTCTGCTTGCCCCCACCGGCATCTTGCAGTTGGGATGCTGACCGCCGGGATCCCAGCAGCCGGTAACGCAGCCCCAACCCGGTAGGACTGGGGCATAGTCTCACTTTCGGTTAGTGTCTGGGCCCGGGACTGCACTTTTGGCAGTTCCCCCCTGATGGCGGCCGTGCTCTCCCCTATTTTTTATTTTTGGTAGACAACCCTTTGGGTTAAGTAGTAAACTCTCAAATAGTGTACAGTCAGCAGAGGTAGATGGCCTTCTGCAAATTATGTATTTGGGGCGGCCCTTTTATATGTGTATTAGTTCCAATAGGTGCCAAGAAGAAAGTCGGGAAAAACCGTTCTCCATCACGGTCCCACTTTTCCATAACGTCCGTTCCATCTCCAGCTCCGACAAGGTGACAGCAATGATATCCGCACCAACCGCTGGCAAGGTCAGGTTCCTGCGTTTGATCAATGATATGCGCATTGCAATTACACCACGTTAATCTGGAATAAAATATTTACCATAATAAAATCAATTTGGATGCAAATTGAAGTAGCACTTCATTAAAATTAAAGCTGAAATAAGGCCGCGGATTCCATGTGCATTTTATTGGCAGTGGCAGGAGATTATTGAAGCAGAGAATCCTATCACAGGGGCGCTAATGACTTGTAATTGGGCTCTAGAAGTAACAACACAAACCAAATTGCCAACCTGAGATGGTGCATGTGAGGCACAGGTGCATGCTGGGTAACATAAAGACACATGCGAAGGTTATTGATTAAGTCGTGTGTATACAATACCTACTTTTTGCATTTTTTTCCTCCTCTCCTGGGTGTGAAAAGGAAGATATTTCAGCAGCTGTCTCAATACCACCAGACAGCTTTGAGCGGTCGCCCTTACACGCTGAGACATGTCACAATAGCGCAGAGATCTGGCAGTCTACAAGAGAAGATAAGAAAAGGGAGGCAAAAAAAATCATTAGGTTAAAGATCTGCTTGTAAATGTCTTCATGTCTTTTCACTGGAAGCCCGGCTCCTTCCTTTTTTTTTTATTTTCTGGAAAAATGGTCATTAGGCACCGAAACATCTCGCTTGGCTCTTAGTCATCTGCGCGATTTTGCAAGAGCCCGCCGAGAGGAGATATGGCATTGTGAATTAAGGATTGAAAAAGATACAATGTATTTCAAACCTTTGTGGTATTGTAGTATTTCAGCAGCCTGTGAGTGCCGCAGGTTCTCCGTGTCACAGTGTAACAATAGGAGCGCGCAGTAAAGGGAGCTGTGCCCCATTGTGCGTTGCTGCAGATGCGTAATATAAACAGACGTGTAATGGAAGGATTGCTGGAGAAGGCGCCTGCTGGTAGGGATTCATTCTCTTTACTGTTTAAGTAAGGTAAACAAAATAATAAAGTGAGCCACATAATATGAACATAAAGAGGCAGGAATAGTAAGGTAAGCATTGCCTGAGAAAGTGCGCCGTAAAATAACACTCTACACTCATGTACTGTAGGAGGAGAACTGAGATTGCAGTCACCCACTGTACATTAACATTGCTGGATTTTACATATTATTGATTGTCGTCCAGTGACAGATAACACCGCTCATACAAGTGTCATTAATATTATTAAACGTTTTAGCGAAGGGAATACACTTAAAATAAATTGCACCCAGACTGGTGGGCTTCTGTTCTTTTCCACTGCAGAATAGCCAATGACCAAACATGACCAAGAAAACCAGAGCCGTCACTAGGTGTGTGCCAGCAGTGCCTTGCACACAGCACATATGCACTGTGGGATGCAGTACCGCCGGCAACACCCATAGTTTCGGTGTACTGTGCAGCCGCGGGCAGCAATGCCCGATCCCACCCCATCCCCACTGCCTTGAGCTTATACTGCAGCCCAGACACCCCCTTCCCCTGACGGGAGGTTAAACTGGGCCGCTGGCAATACTGCCTGATCCCCCCACCCATGCTGCCACCTCCGGAATATACAGTGGCAGTGAGCCACGCAGACTATAATGCCCGATCCCCCTTCCCATCACCCCTGTGTGCCGGAGTTACATTGAGCGCTGACAACTTCCGTCCCTTCAGGACAGTGAGACTGCGGCTCAGTTGTTCGGCTGCATTCACTCACTGTAACACTGGCAGCGGGGATCGGATATTATATACGCAAGTGGCGCTACTGTGCAGCATAAATTGAATAATGGAGACTTCTGTACAGCATAATATGAATTGGTATTATTTTGTTATCTTCCCCATGAAGCCATCACCCCTATATTTTTGGCACACGCCTATGGTGTGCACTGGCCCTGTTTTGTATGTGATATGGGGGGGCGCAGATGCTGTTTCTTGCACACAGCGCTAAAATATATTCCACGTCCAGTCTGCGGTGTGACCAGGGTTCAGTTGCTGGCTCCATTTATGTACAAAAACATTACACCTTCTAAAGCGGGAAAGAATAGCCACTTCAATCTTCCCTGGTCAATCCAAAAAATTTCAAAGTTGAGTCAAAACTCTGCCTATTGTAATGTAAGCTGAGATTTCATTTCCTGGGATGGAATATTATAATTAAATAAAGCAGGAAACCGATTAGTAACAATGTTGCAAAAAATAAATATAAAACCCCTCAGAAGACAAAATGATAACACGTAAAATAAAGCAGCACGTATATATCCCTTTGTTGACATTAGATATTTAAAAATTTATTCAGGGTCAAAGAAGCAATATTTAAGAAATGTGTTTCGGTTCTCCAGAAATCAGAACCCACTCAAATGTTTTAGTTCTGAACCAAAATCCAGTCCTGATCACTGGAGGAGATCCGAAATAAACGGTTCGGATCTTCCCATGGTTCGGAATTCAGATTTTAAATCCAAATTTTGGGTCTTGGATTGCACAAATTTACATGATTTTAGCTATTTTTATCATTAAAAAAAATTAAATAACTCCAGATCCAGAGTGGTTTTTCAAAACCAGAACATGAGGATGAATCAAGATCCTAAACCAAAACACAGGGGGCAGCGCACATCTCTAAAATTTAGGAGGGGAAAAAAAGAAAGAAAAAAAAACCCTCCAGAATATTTTTCCCATCCTTCCCTGCATCAAATCCAATGACAGGAGAAAGTACAGTGCAACACCAATCACTTGCAATCATCTTATTAGCGGCACAATGACTGTCAGCAAGAGTATGGGCACTGCAGTGGGAGTAAATACTGCCCCCTTCCTGTAACATCTCAACTTTGCTGCCTCTCACAGATCTGCAGCAATGGTTGGTACCACCTGCAGCACACATAGGGCCTAATTCAGACCTGATCGCAGCAGCAAATTTGTTAGCTAATGGGCAAAACCATGTGCACTGCAGGGGAGGGGGGGGGGGGCAGATGTAACATGTGCAGAGAGAGTTAGATTTGGGTGTGGTGTGTTCAAACTGAAATCTAAATTACAGTGTAAAAATAAAGCAGCCAGTATTTACCCTGCACAGAAACAATATATAACCCACCCAAATCTAACTCTCTCTCCAAATGATATATCTGCCCCACCTGCAGTGCAACATGATTTTGCCCATTAGTTAACAAATGTGCTGCTGCAATCAGGTCTGAATTAGGCCCTTACCCATTGTCATCCTCACGTATTGGTAGACCACTAGCTTCCCAACTAATTCTTTCACTCAGTGGAGATTCCATCCATGTGTAAACTCAACCAGTCATCGAAGCCGGTGCAACTTCTGTGTATACTTCCCCACTCTGATAAGCCAGTGGCTTAGCTAATGAGTAGATGACTAGTGGCCTCTACAACTCCGGTGCGACGAACCTAGTAACTTTGCACCATCAGCTCAACTCAAACTTTCTTCATCTTTTCCCTGTGTTCTCAGATTCACACGTTTGAAGCCATTATGAATATCACACCGAGACTTTTTTTCCACCCTGTTAAATTATTAATTTAGACAATAGAGCAAACGACTATTGTTTTTTTTCACATGTTAATCCTCACTTTCCATTAGCTATGTCACACACGGCAGTTTCCGTGTTAACAAGGTGCGTATCCCAGGGGTGGTGTGTGAAACATTCACGTGAATAATTTATATCCTCTCAGATCTTGTCGTTCCCTGGGAGTGTGACAGTGTTAATGATGAACAGCAAATAACTGAAGTATTAATAATTGTTTCTCACATGAGAATGGAATGATAAATGGATAATTGAAATTGAACTTTCAGAGGAATGAGGAATGCTGAGGTTTTGTTATACAGCCGATTGCGCTGACTTGGCGAAAGGTCACGTACTGTCACCCCGCATGGTCTTGCAGGTGGAATCTCTCTCGTATCCAAAATGCTCCGGACCAGATGTATTTTGGATATCCTATTTTCCCGTATTTTTTATTTTTTGCATACCATAATGAGATATCTTGGAGAAAATTCTAAACACAGA
The DNA here is from genome assembly GCF_028390025.1 of Pseudophryne corroboree. Taxonomy (NCBI): domain Eukaryota; kingdom Metazoa; phylum Chordata; class Amphibia; order Anura; family Myobatrachidae; genus Pseudophryne; species Pseudophryne corroboree. Next base: position 23,200 of record NW_026969032.1, read on the forward strand.
AATCATTTATGTTTCAGATACTATTTATATTCACAGCCTGAAGGTCATTTTATAGAATTTTTTTAAATCTTTTTGTGCATGAAACGAAGTTTGTGTATTATTATTAGTGTTTGTATTATCCTTTAATTATATGGCGCCACAAGGGTTCTGCAGCGCCTAACAAAGTTCATAAACAAATGGGCTGCATCAGTGGTTATAACAATGAAATAAGCATCAAGGAGGCAGAAACTGAGAATCAGGAGCCGTTGTAGGGAGTATAGAATAGAAATCAGTCTAAGTAAGAGAAGGAAAAGCACATGAGGGTAGAGGGCCCTGCTCGTGAGAGCTTACATTCTAAAGGGGAGGGGCAGACAGACAGGGTGACACAGATGAGGCAGAAGTAAGCATGGAATAGAGGGTTAGGATGACATTGAACCATCAGAAAGCAAATGTGTCACTATCTCGGTCATACTGAAAATTTTATGGATCTTGTAATATTCCATATTTTGGAATTTTGGATATGGGAGTCTGAACCTGTATAACCTTTCTTTGGTCCCTGACACATCCCTTCTTAGTAGTATTTCCATTCTGTTACTACCCTACAATTTTAGTTTAAATGGGTGGGATACACTAAGAGCAAAATGTGGTCAAAACTCTGAACATGCGGTTTTGGTTTACCGAATTCCACATATGTACACAGCCGTGTAGATGGCATTGGCTAGAAAAAAGAAAAGGTACGATCTCACTTTGCGCTCAATGTCCCAGAAATCCGGCTTTGTCCCAATGGACAGGTGTGGTCCAATCAATATGAAAATAAAAATAAAAAACACAACATAGTGTAATACTGCATTGAAGATGAGTCTTTCACCGCTGTGTAATACGGAGAATGGAAGTGTTGGTATAGTCCCAAATAGACTTTTCTATCTGACCAGGCAAAACACGCTGTATTCCAGGGTGATTATACACTGTGAATCTTGAAAAAGACGCTGCACAGCGTCGAAACGCGTCGACACAGTGTTTTTGGTGGGTTACAGATCAGCCTATCCATAGTGGGGAATTAATAGCAATTGGTATCCGGGTCCATTGCTATCAGCTCAAACACCATCTTTTGCCTTTCCCCATATGGTATGGCTTTTTTGTTTACCTTTTATTTGACTCTGAAAATAAAAAGAGTGTCCTTGTCCTAATTGGATTGTATCTCTGGCTCTGATTTGTTACGAGGGCCATTGGGGTTCACCCGCTTATGTGAGGAGAGTTTAAGGATCGTAAAAGAAACCTTTATGAGTTTTCAACACGTCTTACAGAAGTAAGCGTACATGTAAGAGTTCGTCACCATAATTCCTGCATATCACGTTGGGTGCCTTCGGAAAGGAGGTGGATGTATGAACTTGGCATTGGCTAGAAGCCTATGGGCTTGTCGCTGCAAAATACCAAGAGAGGACTCCAATAGGGTCCCATCAAGTGTTCCCCGCTGCTCTCTCATGTGAGGGACACTGTATGGGGACACTCCTGGGTCATAAACGCAGAAGTCCTCATATTGCAAAGGGCTGTCCTTTGTGATTTTAACTAGAATTGTACAGAGCGTTACTATATGCAGCAATGCATGTGATGTTTCGCATTCAAAATGTGATGTGTGGTCCCTCCCAATATGACATAATTCCTCACTCCTTCATTCTATGGATCCCTCCTCACTGCGAATTACCGGAAATGGAAACTTATGGGCAGAGCCGGCCATAGGCATAGGCAAACTAGGCAATTGCCTAGGGCATTTGATATGCCTAGGGGCATCAGCAACTTCTGCTGATTAAAGTGATATGCGGCATGCCTATATTCTGTATGTAGCATTTCATATGCAGATACAGCCACAGTCTCACACAGTATATAGGCATGCTGCATATCAGTTTAATCAGCAGAAGCTGCTTGTGCATCCTAGCCAACAGCAATGTAAATAAGATGCATTTTCATTAAGAAAAGGTGCCCGACGTTAGCATTGATGCAAGATTTGTGAGGACACATCTGTATCCAAGCAGAGGCAGAGGTCACAGTGTTAGTGGCAGTGTGAGTGCTGTGTGCATGTGAGTGGGTTGGTTGTGCAGTAGTGTTCAGAATATGTGTAAGGAGCATTATGTGTGTCATGTAAAAATGCATTAATAATGTGCAACATATGTGTAGGGGGCACTATGTGTGTCATTATGTGTATAAGAGCATCAATAATGTGCGGCATATGTGTAACAGGGTACTACTGTATGTGTGTCATGATGTGTATAGGGGCACTAATAATGTGCAGCAAATGTGAGGGGGCACTATGTGTGTCATTATGTGTATAAGGGCATTAATAATGTGCGCCATATGTGTAAGGTACATTATGTGTAAAAGGGCATTAATAAAGGTTGTCATAATGTGTAAGGCGCATTATGTTTATAAGGACATTAATGTGTCTCATATGTGTAAGGGGCATTACTGTGTGGAATTATGTATAAATGCATTACTAATGTGAGGAATTATGTGTATAAGGTGCTCTACTATGTGGTGTTGCATATAGAAAGGGCATTACTGTGTCGTCTAATGTGAATAAAGAGCAATAAGGTGTGGTGTAATGTTAATAAGGAGCAATTCAGTGTGATGTAATGTGAATAAGGGGCTCTACTGTGAGGAGTAACGTTTATAAGGTAAAGTGATACTACTGTGGGATGTAATATGAATTATAGACACTATCGCAAGATAAAATGTGAATAAAGTTGCAGTGCTGTGTGGCGTAATTGGAATTGGGATTACTATTGTGTGGCCATGCCCCTTCCCAGCAAGAAGATGCCCCATTTTGGGCTGTGCGTCAAATGTGCGAACTGTTCCTATTTAAATATAGGGGGTATAAGGACTGCTATGGGTGAGGGGTGATGGTGCTGGGAAAGAGGTGCAAGGTCAGAGGCAGAACCAGCGGTGGTGCTAGGGGGCACCAGCCAAAATCTTGCCTAGGGCATCATATTGGTTAGGGCCGGCTCTGCTTATGGGGGGCTGCTTGTGCAGTTGAAAATGGGGTATATCCAATATCCGTTGTGGCCATCCTCTAGATACATTCAAGGGATAGCGGAAGTTTGTGTATAGCTCTCAAAAACCGGTGTGGTCAGGGGATATGCCGCAAATGTATTTTCAGAAGTAGACTCTTTGGTTTGCGCATCCTATAGAGGAAAACTCCTTTCGAGTTTTGAGATTAAACATGAACATTTATTGTGTCATATTGTTTTCTCCATATGAATTTCCTTATATGGATCAATCCTCTTTTCACGTGTGCATGTAAGTGTGAGCGGCTAACAAGGATGTACCGCCTGCTGCTGTGCAGGTGTCGTCACTCCACCCACCTGTACAACGCCGCCGCAGACGATTTCCAGGCACGCCAGAGACTTCACTCTCGAGACCACTCCTCAGGGCGGACACCACCTCACCGCGGACGACGGGGGTCTGGAAAGAGAGGAATATGTCGGTTGAGACGTACGCCCGACCTCCGCCTAGAGCACGGGACACGTCAGGGGTAGCCGCGACCTTAACCGGCTGGGCGGAAGGTCATCACTGGCCAATAGGCCTCAGCTACCCAATTCTCACACACTCGCACTCTCGCACGTTGCGTGGTGAGCGGGGGGTCCTCGCGTCCGCGAGCAAACCCTCCGGACCGGTATACAGGGGGAATGACCGACAGACAGACACAGGGTGATACTCACTTCCAACTTGCGGGTCACCTTGATTGTCGCACCTCTCCACTCCTGTTGGGACAAGAAGAACAACCTCCCTACCTGCAGGCTACTCTACGGCTAACAACGATACAGCCAACTACGCCTGCCTAACAAACTAACTCAAACAACTGGAGGCTACTGGTTCTGCCCCAATCAAACGGAGACTGTACTAATTAACACGTGCACTACCCGGCAAGTCAGTGGAACACTTCCCCGGCCTAACAGTATACCCCGATCTACTAGTCCTACCTTCCGGATGTTGGACACCAGCCGGTGCCTTTGGCTCACAAGGGAGGGCGGGGGTCTGGAACAGACTGGCCCACTTCCGATGACCGGGGGATGGCGACGTGTGGGACGGGAACGTTACTCCACACTTCCAATCCCCTGGGTCATACACCGCGTGGGGCCGGTCGGCTTCAAACAACAACCACTGACCCCTCAAGAGCTGCTGCACAGCCCACTTCCAGCCGGAGGGGCGCAGGCAGGAGCCTGAAGGAGGGGCACAGGCCGGTGGCCTGGAGTGAGGGCACAGGCCTGGGGCCTGGAGTGAGGGCACAGGCCGGTGGCCTGGAGTGAGGGCACAGGCCGGTGGCCTGGAGAGAGGGCACGGGCCTGGGACCTGGAGTGAGGGCACGGGCCTGGGGCCTGGAGTGAGGGCACAGGCCTGGGGCCTGGAGTGAGGGCACAGGCCTGGGGCCTGGAGAGAGGGCACAGGCCTGGGGCCTGGAGAGAGGGCACAGGCCTGGGGCCTGGAGAGAGGGCACAGGCCTGGGGCCTGGAGAGAGGGCACAGGCCTGGGGCCTGGAGAGAGGGCACAGGCCTGGGGCCTGGAGTGGGCACAGGCCGGAGGCCTGCCTAACGTGCACACAGGCCGACAGGGCCTGACTCTGCCCGCAGGCCTAGTGCCTGTCCCTGGTGCTCTAGGGAGGATTATATATAGGTAGAGGTGGCCCAGGGCCGCCTACCTGTCGCGGAGGGAGAGGCTGCAGCGGGGAGCTTCGTTAGCTCTTTTGCTCTCCACACGCTGCAGCACTCTCCGCCGGACATCCGCCGCTGGTCGCCGTCTTCCGTCTTCCTGGGTGCCTCCGCCGACGTCTTCTTCCGCACCGCCGACGTCTTCTTCCGCACCGCCGATGTCTTCTTCTCCGCCGACGTCTTCTTCCGCAGGAGCTCTTCTTCCTCTTCTGTTCCCGTCCGCCGTCCGACTGACTGGTCCCGCTCCGCAGCGCCTCTTATATGGCGCCGGGAGCGGGCGGAGCTATGACGCGGCGAGCCCCGATTGGCTCGCCGCGGCGAGCTCTGATTGGCGGCCAAGGCGCGAGCCCTGATTGGCTCGCGCTTGGCGCGCCGTTTGAAATGCGCCGCTGGGATTGGAGGGGCTTGAATCCTTTCGGATGCAAGCCCCTCCAGACTGGAAACCGCCCGCCGCTCCGCCGCCCGCCGCTCTGCCGCCCGTCGCTCCGTGGAGGGGAAAGTGGTAATCCCCTTCACACTTCCCCCCCCTTTGTCCTTTGTGGTCTCCACAAAGCAAGAATCCGACCATACAAAGTTCGGATCCGCGTAGCGAGGGCCCGGGACGCCCCTATTTGAGCGCAGAGAGCGTCTTGGCAGGGGAGAGGCCACTACTTCGGCTGGGGGTTGAGGTTCCGATGCCTCCTCCGGATGATTCTCCTCCACCGGCAACCACCATTCCTCGTCTGACAGAGGGGTCAGAGCGTCCCCGATAGGGGCCCCTAACCCGTCCTCCGCTGCCGGGGACTCAGCCCCGCTCGCCGGATCCGGGAACGGACAAGGTCGCAGTTTACTACGATGTAACGTGCGCAGGCGTCTCGTCCCATCGGTAGACTCCACTTGATACACTGGTCCACCCGGGTCCAAGCGACGGCGAACAAGGTATGGGGTTACTTCCCACCGTTCAGACAATTTCCCCCCTGGGCGAACCTCTCGCACCAACACTCGCTGGCCCACGGCCAACGATCCAGGCTCGTGGGACCTCACAGGTGGATGCTGGTGGTCGGCGATCAGCCTCCCAGCCAACTCGTGCGCCGCCTTCAGACGTAGGCGATGGTCCTCGACCCATTCGGCAGGGGCGAGGGGCGTTACCTCCTCAGTCCCGGACAGTTGTAAGTCGTGTGCCTCCCGTCCGGGTCGGCCGAACAACAAGAAAAAAGGGGAAAATCCCGTGGTGTGGTGAACTCTGTTGTTGTAAGTCCAGACCAGCTCCTGAACACGTTCGGGCCATCGTTGCTTCTCGGCACGCTCCAACACGCGGAGCATCTGCAGCAGAGTCCGGTTGAATCTCTCGCAGGCGCCATTCCCCTGCGGATGGTAAGGTGTCGTGCGGGACTTTTGAACGCCATAAAGCTGGCAGAGGCGCTCCATCAGCTGCCCCTGGAAACAGGCACCCTGATCCGAATGGATCCGCTCAGGACAACCGTACCGCCGAATGAAATGTTCGACGATCGCTCGTGTTGCTGACTCCGCGGTCTGGTTTCGGGTGGGAACCACTACCGTGAATTTAGTGAAGTGGTCAGTCATTACCAAGGCATACTGGTGCCCACTTACAGATTCCCCGATCAACACGTAGTCGATCATCAGCATCTCCAGTGGCCGACTGGTCCGGATCGTCTGGATGGGCACGTGCTGTTCCGGTGGTTTAACTACCGCACACCGCCTGCACTCACGACACACCTGGTCCACGACTGCTTGCAGCCGGGGGGCGAAATATTGGCGTCTCAACCAATGGTATGTTTTATAGGGTCCCAAATGGGCCCCTTGCTCGTGCGCCTCTTCCACCAGCGACCGCACCCGGGTTTCTGGCACGACCACCTGCTCCACAGTACGCATTTCCTGTTCCAAGTAGCAGCGTCTCCGCAGGGTACCAGTGCAGACCCGCAATTGGTCCCAACGACGTACCACCTTCCTACAGAACCCGGTCAGTCCATCCTGCTCTTGGCGGGATGGCACATGACCCCTCTGTACCCACTGTCGAACGAGGTCCAAATCCTCATCAGCCTGCTGTTCCTGTGCCCAGTCCATCTCCGTGTACCTAAGCAAGGCAGTCTGGGCGTTTTGTCGGTACAACTCTCCGGCCGTGGCCTGCCGCACACGAGTGAGATCCGGCATTTCTTCGCCGCAGTCCTCTTCTTCCCCACCAGGTTCGGGGGTTTCCACCGGAAAACGAGACAGGGCATCTGCGTTGGCATTACTCTTTCCCGGTCGATAGCGGATTTTGTAGGAGAACTTGGCCAACCTGGCCACCCATCGTTGCTCCAAGGCACCCAACTTGGCGGTCTCCAGGTACGCCAAGGGGTTGTTATCCGTGAAAATATCCACGTGAGTGGCGGTCAAGTACTCCGCAAACTTCTCGGTCACGGCCCACACCACTGCCAGTAGCTCCAACTTGAAGGAACTGTAGTTGTCTGGGTTCCTTTCGGTCTCTCGCAGGCTACGACTGCCGTAAGCAATCACCCGCTCCTGCCCATCCTGGACCTGAGCCAAGACCGCGCCCAACCCCTGTAGACTCCCATCCGTGTATAGGACGAAGGGCTTCTCAAAGTCTGCGTACCCCAACACCGGAGCTTCCGTGAGACTTCCTTTCAGTTGGTCAAAGGCCAGGTTCTGCGCTTCTCCCCAAGTCTCCAGGGCAGCTTTTTTAGTGGTCGCAATCCCCCGAAGCAAGGCATGTAGGGGTTCCGCGATCCGGGCGAAATCCTTGATGAAGCGCCGGTAGTACCCCACCAAACCCAGAAATGCCCGCAATTCCGTGACGGTGGTGGGCACCTTCCATTCCTGGACGGCCGCCACTTTGCTGGGGGTTGGGTACACCCCATCACGTGACACTACATGCCCGAGGTACTCCAAGCTGGATTTCAACAGGTGGCACTTCCGGGGCTTGAGCTTCAGGCCGTATGCTTCCAACCGCTGAAGAACCAGGTCGAGTCGAGCAAAGTGTTCCTCCAAGGTCGGGGCGAACACAATGATGTCGTCCAAGTAAATCAGCAAAGCTTCAAAGTTCAAGTCTCCCAAGCACCGTTCCATCATCCGCTGGAATGTGGCGGGCGCATTGTTTAACCCAAACGGCATGCGGCAAAATTCGAACAACCCCATGGGAGTGACGAATGCGGTCTTCTCCCTATCCTGGGGGGCCACCGGCACTTGCCAGTATCCACTGGCCAGGTCCAGGGTCGAAAAAAACTTCGCATTGCCCAGTGCAGCTAGGGACTCCTCGATCCTAGGGAGAGGGTAAGCGTCCCGGACGGTGCAACTGTTCAGCTTCCGGTAATCCACACAGAACCGGATAGTCCCGTCCTTCTTCCGGACTAAGACAATGGGTGCAGCCCAGGGACTTTTGCTCTCCTGGATCACGTGGTTGTCCAGCATCTGACGCAACATGCTCTTTACTTCCTGGTACAACCGGGGCGGTATCGGCCGATACCGCTCCCGAACCGGGGGGGCGTCTCCGGTGCGGATCTCATGCTGCAGGTCCTCCGTATACCCAAAATCTTCCTCATGCCGGGAGAACACCTTCTGACGGTTCCAGAGCATCTGGTCCAGCTTGGCTACGTCCCCGGCCGCGCACTCTTCCAGCGACACGTCCATCTGTGTACGGATCATGGTGCCGTTCCACTCGGGGCAGGGCCCCTCCTGCTCCTCCACTTGAACGGATAATGCCCATGCCTCGGAAGCCTCTGGCCGTAGGGAAAGTTTACGCATACCCTGAACGCTATCCTCGTGAATCGCCACCACCTGAGCGATAACTGTCCCAGCCGGGACTCGGCAAAGCTGGTCGGTAAGATTGCAAAAGCGGACGGAGACCTTTCCACCGGTCACCACCGACACGGTCCGTGCCACCATCACTCCAGACCCTACCCTCAGCACATCAGTGGGCTCGACCATCACCTCCATGCCATTTAGGCTCTGATGGGTCCGCACTTCCAGAGGGATCAGGACTTCCTGGCGAGGTGGCAACTCCAGGCGCTGGTGGTGACCGACCTTCAAAAGGCCCAGGTGCTCTTCGATTGCCCCTAGGGCCCTGGTTCCCCGTCGTCCCACTTGTTGGAGTGCCTGCTGGACGGGGCGCCGGACTCCCAGGTTCCTCCAATATTGTGGCCCATTTTCCTGGAACAATAGCTGGTCGAGATGTCGGAGTACATTCATCCCGAGGATCACTGGGCCATGGCTCAGTCCCGGGCTGCTGACTACCAGCAGCCCCTTCCTACCCAGCTCTCGGCCACAAACTGCCATCTCCATCCACACCACCCCCACCACGGGAATGGGTAGGTTATTAGCCGCCGTGAGGGTAATGAAGCTCTCGGACACCTCACTTTTAAGATGGGCGTAATGTTCAAGAAAACAGGCCTCGGAAATGGTGGATACTTGAGAGCCGGTATCCAACAAGCAGGACTGATCTTTCCCGCCGAGGCGGCTGACTACCACGGGACACTCTCCTACCAATTCAGCCTGTTCGTTAATGGCTGATCCCTCCTCACCGCTCCCCCCCACGGGTGGTCCCGTTACCGCGAGGGAGGTCAGTTTAACTGCGCCTCCGGGATTGCTTCGGTACAGGTCCGCGCAATATGCCCATACCGATGGCATCGGTAACAACGAGGGCCCCGGCCCTCTCCCGGACGGCCGTCCGGTTCCGCGCCTCGTCCACGGGGCCGCCTGGTGTCCCGCTCACGGGACTCCGTGCCCCGCTGGTCACGCCGGTACACCTCCTCCCTCAGCTGGGAGACCTCTTCCCTCATTTCTTTGGTCACCCGAAGGAAGGCCTCTTTCAGGTCTTGCACGCAGGTCTCTAAGGGATTGGTCTCCCGGCTAGCCACGGGCGCGGAGATCGGCTGCACCCACTGGGAAAAAACGGCGTGTGGCCCGTAATTGGCATTGCGGTCCCTGGCTACGGCGTCGATCTCCACCTGATGGAAGGTCAGGGTGTCATCCTGGGATATCTTATCCAGCATCACCTGCCTCAGGGGCACGTTCCGGAGTCCCATGGCGAACTGATCCCGCAATATCTGGCTGGTGTTGGTGAGCGCCCCAAACCCATCGGGGTCTTTCCGACGCACTTCTCCCATCATCTCCTGGAGCGCGTTTGCATACTGGGGGATGGACTCATCCTCCCTCTGGAACCGGCCAAACAGACGCTGCCGGAGGGTCCCCGCCGAGGAGGTGTCGCCATAAATATCCCCCAGGATATTATAGATCTCTTCCAGCTCCTCGCGTTCCTCGTTGGGCCGCAAGAGAATCGTCCGACGAGCCTCGCCTTCCAGAGAATTCAGGGCGAGGGGCACCTGCAGGTCGTCGGGCACCCGATAGATGAGGAATGTCGCCTCTAGTCGGGCCTTCCAGTCCTCTAAGGTCATATTGCGACCGTCGTAACGGGGTAGGTGGGCGAGGGCTGGTCCGACGTTGAGTCGACGCGATGACCTTCGTCGCTCGTCGTCCGTTCCCCTCGGTACCACATCAGTGGAGCTGGCAGTCGAGCCTCTCCGAGTGGGTGGTTTCGGCGCATCTGTCCACGGCTTCTCGGCCGTGGGTAGTGACCGATCTTCGTCCATCCTGCCGACTACGCCAAATGTGAGCGGCTAACAAGGATGTACCGCCTGCTGCTGTGCAGGTGTCGTCACTCCACCCACCTGTACAACGCCGCCGCAGACGATTTCCAGGCACGCCAGAGACTTCACTCTCGAGACCACTCCTCAGGGCGGACACCACCTCACCGCGGACGACGGGGGTCTGGAAAGAGAGGAATATGTCGGTTGAGACGTACGCCCGACCTCCGCCTAGAGCACGGGACACGTCAGGGGTAGCCGCGACCTTAACCGGCTGGGCGGAAGGTCATCACTGGCCAATAGGCCTCAGCTACCCAATTCTCACACACTCGCACTCTCGCACGTTGCGTGGTGAGCGGGGGGTCCTCGCGTCCGCGAGCAAACCCTCCGGACCGGTATACAGGGGGAATGACCGACAGACAGACACAGGGTGATACTCACTTCCAACTTGCGGGTCACCTTGATTGTCGCACCTCTCCACTCCTGTTGGGACAAGAAGAACAACCTCCCTACCTGCAGGCTACTCTACGGCTAACAACGATACAGCCAACTACGCCTGCCTAACAAACTAACTCAAACAACTGGAGGCTACTGGTTCTGCCCCAATCAAACGGAGACTGTACTAATTAACACGTGCACTACCCGGCAAGTCAGTGGAACACTTCCCCGGCCTAACAGTATACCCCGATCTACTAGTCCTACCTTCCGGATGTTGGACACCAGCCGGTGCCTTTGGCTCACAAGGGAGGGCGGGGGTCTGGAACAGACTGGCCCACTTCCGATGACCGGGGGATGGCGACGTGTGGGACGGGAACGTTACTCCACACTTCCAATCCCCTGGGTCATACACCGCGTGGGGCCGGTCGGCTTCAAACAACAACCACTGACCCCTCAAGAGCTGCTGCACAGCCCACTTCCAGCCGGAGGGGCGCAGGCAGGAGCCTGAAGGAGGGGCACAGGCCGGTGGCCTGGAGTGAGGGCACAGGCCTGGGGCCTGGAGTGAGGGCACAGGCCGGTGGCCTGGAGTGAGGGCACAGGCCGGTGGCCTGGAGAGAGGGCACGGGCCTGGGACCTGGAGTGAGGGCACGGGCCTGGGGCCTGGAGTGAGGGCACAGGCCTGGGGCCTGGAGTGAGGGCACAGGCCTGGGGCCTGGAGAGAGGGCACAGGCCTGGGGCCTGGAGAGAGGGCACAGGCCTGGGGCCTGGAGAGAGGGCACAGGCCTGGGGCCTGGAGAGAGGGCACAGGCCTGGGGCCTGGAGAGAGGGCACAGGCCTGGGGCCTGGAGTGGGCACAGGCCGGAGGCCTGCCTAACGTGCACACAGGCCGACAGGGCCTGACTCTGCCCGCAGGCCTAGTGCCTGTCCCTGGTGCTCTAGGGAGGATTATATATAGGTAGAGGTGGCCCAGGGCCGCCTACCTGTCGCGGAGGGAGAGGCTGCAGCGGGGAGCTTCGTTAGCTCTTTTGCTCTCCACACGCTGCAGCACTCTCCGCCGGACATCCGCCGCTGGTCGCCGTCTTCCGTCTTCCTGGGTGCCTCCGCCGACGTCTTCTTCCGCACCGCCGACGTCTTCTTCCGCACCGCCGATGTCTTCTTCTCCGCCGACGTCTTCTTCCGCAGGAGCTCTTCTTCCTCTTCTGTTCCCGTCCGCCGTCCGACTGACTGGTCCCGCTCCGCAGCGCCTCTTATATGGCGCCGGGAGCGGGCGGAGCTATGACGTGGCGAGCCCCGATTGGCTCGCCGCGGCGAGCTCTGATTGGCGGCCAAGGCGCGAGCCCTGATTGGCTCGCGCTTGGCGCGCCGTTTGAAATGCGCCGCTGGGATTGGAGGGGCTTGAATCCTTTCGGATGCAAGCCCCTCCAGACTGGAAACCGCCCGCCGCTCCGCCGCCCGCCGCTCTGCCGCCCGTCGCTCCGTGGAGGGGAAAGTGGTAATCCCCTTCACATAAGGGCGGCGCTATTCCACACTTATGGTACCATGTAGTGTGGTACCGTAAATATCTGCAAGTTGGGCATTAAAAGGGTCTGCGAGGGGGGGCGAGTTCGGATGCGGTTGTTGATGTTTGCGGCAACGGCATCTCGCACCCTTAGCGGGAAATAGGATTGACCACTGTTAATATAATAAATCATGCACATAATAGTTTTATATGTTTGACTAATGTGTTCAGCATGCTAGTAGTCACAGGAGGATATCAACTAGGAAGTTATATTCAAATGCAAGAGCAGATTGGGATGGAAAACCAGCCTGGGAAATTTCTGGAAAAAGTCTTAATAGGGGCAGGGTCTGTTGAGGGGATGGAGCCAGTTGAGGGGGCGGGATACTTATTCCTCATAAGTCCTGATTTTGAGTTGGAGGCAGTCGCAGCAAACAGGGCAAACAAGCCTGTTATCAGAAGTTGGTTCCTGGTTTGAAAATGGAGCCACAGCACTTTCTACCAGTCAGCCTGCCTGCCCCAGATAATCCAGTTTTTACTTTTTCTGATGTACATTTTATTTATCTTAAGTAAGAAATTGTGTCTCAGTAAGTTCAGCCCCTACCTGACTTTCTTCTTCCTTCCTGTGAAGAGCAGGAAGTCGACCCGGGGCGGGCGAGCCGTACAACTGCACGGGTGCCCGCCGCGCCACTTCTGCTGCTGTTTGCTTCCCCCTCCTCCCTCTTGCAGAGTACCCAGCTCGGGAGGTGGAGTTTCGCGGAATGACGCAGTTGCATCGTGTGGTCACAACGAAATTGCGTCATTCTGTGAAACTCCGCCCCCGAGCAGAGTACTGCTGACAAGAGGAGGGGGAGGCCAGCTACAGGAAGGGCCAGGCGGCCGGTGTAACGAGGGAGAGGCGGGCCGAAGAGCGGGAAGAACATCTTCAAACGTAAGTTTCTCTCTCTCTCTCTTTCTCTCCCCCCCCTCCTCTGCCACCTGCCGTAATGTGTAAGATGGGGACACTTGCCTGAGTAATGTGTAACATGGGGACACTTGCCTGCCTAATGTGTAAAATGGGGACTCTTGCCTGCCATAATGTGTAAAATGGGGATTTAATGTATCAAGGGCATTGCGGTGTATGGCATAATATCATTTTTTATCTTTTTTTCCTATGGTGGCCGTGATCTGTTGGTGCAAGGTCAAAAACTGGGGTGTAAGGTAGTCTTTTTTTCAGATGAGGCCACGCCCATTTTAACAAGACCACGCCCATTTGAATGAGGTCACGCCCCTTAGCCGGGAGCGCCCGCGCATACTTTTGCTTTTTACATCTATATGGGAGGGGGGGGGGGATTTTTTAATGTCAATTTGCGCATTTTTAAATCTCGCACTGGGAGCCAAATTGGCTAGAATCAGCCATGGATGGGAGGCAGCACAGGGCAGACCCATGCAGTGAGTCAGACCAGGAGCAGGAAGTTAGGGCTGGGCTGATACATGCGGCCGACTCTGAGCCAGCTGGGAGCAGCCGACCACAGTGTCTGCACTGTGAAGCCGGGGCATATGCTTCATTGCAGAAGCTCTGAAGGCTGCTTGATCGGACTATGCTCCAATCGCAACAGAAGTGAATCAGTTCGCCCGGCCCGGCCGAGCTGGGGCTATGCTGGTTTCCCAGCATCCCAATCTGCCCCTGGCCAAATGGGACCTATATTCACTCAAATACAGTATGTATGAATTACTGTATACCCTAGCATAGTCCACAAACCACAAATGTGCCCCCAGTTGTGCCAAACAGCCACTCTTAGGGCGCCAAGTCCTGGATGACTCAGCCACCTCCTCGCTCAAAATGTGCCTCTTATTCACAAATATAAAACAGCCAGAAGTGACAAAATTACTTTACTAGATTACTCTGCTCAGTTTGCAACATTTGTGTATTTGTGTGTGAATTAGAGATGTGCACTTGAAATTTTTCGGGTTTTGTGTTTTGGTTTTGGGTTCGGTTCCGCGGCCGTGTTTTGGGTTCGACCGCGTTTTGGCAAAACCTCACCGAATTTTTTTTGTCGGATTCGGGTGTGTTTTGGATTCGGGTGTTTTTTTCAAAAAACACTAAAAAACAGCTTAAATCATAGAATTTGGGGGTCATTTTGATCCCAAAGTATTATTAACCTCAAAAACCATAATTTCCACTCATTTTCAGTCTATTCTGAATACCTCACACCTCACAATATTATTTTTAGTCCTAAAATTTGCACCGAGGTCGCTGGATGACTAAGCAGTGTCACGCAGGATGGCCCTTCCAAAAAACCCTCCCCAAACAGCACATGACGCAAAGAAAAAAAGAGGCGCAATGAGGTAGCTGTGTGAGTAAGATAAGCGACCCTAGTGGCCGACACAAACACCTGGCCCATCTAGGAGTGGCACTGCAGTGTCACGCAGGATGTCCCTTCCAAAAAACCCTCCCCAAACAGCACATGACGCAAAGAAAAAAAGAGGCGCAATGAGGTAGCTGTGTGAGTAAGATAAGCGACCCTAGTGGCCGACACAAACACCGGGCCCATCTAGGAGTGGCACTGCAGTGTCACGCAGGATGTCCCTTCCGAAAAACCCTCCCCAAACAGCACATGACGCAAAGAAAAAAAGAGGCGCAATGAGGTAGCTGTGTGAGTAAGATAAGCGACCTTAGTGGCCGACACAAACACCGGGCCCATCTAGGAGTGGCACTGCAGTGTCACGCAGGATGGCCCTTCCAAAAAACCCTCCCCAAACAGCACATGACGCAAAGAAAAAAAGAGGCGCAATGAGGTAGCTGTGTGAGTAAGATAAGCGACCCTAGTGGCCGACACAAACACCGGGCCCATCTAGGAGTGGCACTGCAGTGTCACGCAGGATGGCCCTTCCAAAAAACACTCCCCAAACAGCACATGACGCAAATAAAAATGAAAGAAAAAAGAGGTGCAAGATGGAATTGTCCTTGGGCCCTCCCACCCACCCTTATGTTGTATAAACAGGACATGCACACTTTAACCAACCCATCATTTCAGTGACAGGGTCTGCCACACGACTGTGACTGAAATGACGGGTTGGTTTGGACCCCCACCTAAAAAGAAGCAATTAATCTCTCCTTGCACAAACTGGCTCTACAGAGGCAAGATGTCCACCTCATCATCATCCTCCGATATATCACCGTGTACATCCCCCTCCTCACAGATTATCAATTCGTCCCCACTGGAATCCACCATCTCAGCTCCCTGTGTACTTTGTGGAGGCAATTGCTGCTGGTCAATGTCTCCACGGAGGAATTGATTATAATTAATTTTAATGAACATCATCTTCTCCACATTTTCTGGATGTAACCTCGTACGCCGATTGCTGACAAGGTGAGCGGCGGCACTAAACACTCTTTCGGAGTACACACTTGTGGGAGGGCAACTTAGGTAGAATAAAGCCAGTTTGTGCAAGGGCCTCCAAATTGCCTCTTTTTCCTGCCAGTATAAGTACGGACTGTGTGACGTGCCTACTTGGATGCGGTCACTCATATAATCCTCCACCATTCTTTCAATGGTGAGAGAATCATATGCAGTGACAGTAGACGACATGTCCGTAATCGTTGTCAGGTCCTTCAGTCCGGACCAGATGTCAGCATCAGCAGTCGCTCCAGACTGCCCTGCATCACCGCCAGCGGGTGGGCTCGGAATTCTGAGCCTTTTCCTCGCACCCCCAGTTGCGGGAGAATGTGAAGGAGGAGATGTTGACAGGTCGCGTTCCGCTTGACTTGACAATTTTCTCACCAGCAGGTCTTTGAACCCCAGCAGACTTGTGTCTGCCGGAAAGAGAGATCCAAGGTAGGCTTTAAATCTAGGATCGAGCATGGTGGCCAAAATGTAGTGCTCTGATTTCAACAGATTGACCACCCGTGAATCCTTGTTAAGCGAATTAAGGGCTCCATCCACAAGTCCCACATGCCTAGCGGAATCGCTCTGTGTTAGCTCCTCCTTCAATGTCTCCAGCTTCTTCTGCAAAAGCCTGATGAGGGGAATGACCTGACTCAGGCTGGCAGTGTCTGAACTGACTTCACGTGTGGCAAGTTCAAAGGGCATCAGAACCTTGCACAATGTTGAAATCATTCTCCACTGCGCTTGAGACAGGTGCATTCCACCTCCTATATCGTGCTGAATTGTATAGGCTTGAATGGCCTTTTGCTGCTCCTCCAACCTCTGAAGCATATAGAGGGTTGAATTCCACCTCGTTACCACTTCTTGCTTCAGATGATGGCAGGGCAGGTTCAGTTGTTTTTGGTGGTGCTCCAGTCTTCTGTACGTGGTGCCTGTACGCCGAAAGTGTCCCGCAATTCTTCTGGCCACCGACAGCATCTCTTGCACACCCCTGTCGTTTTTAAAAAAATTCTGCACCACCAAATTCAAGGTATGTGCAAAACATGGGACGTGCTGGAATTTGCCCATATTTAATGCACACACAATATTGCTGGCGTTGTCCGATGCCACAAATCCACAGGAGAGTCCAATTGGGGTAAGCCATTCCGCGATGATCTTCCTCAGTTGCCGTAAGAGGTTTTCAGCTGTGTGCGTATTCTGGAAAGCGGTGATACAAAGCGTAGCCTGCCTAGGAAAGAGTTGGCGTTTGCGAGATGCTGCTACTGGTGCCGCCGCTGCTGTTCTTGCGGCGGGAGTCCATACATCTACCCAGTGGGCTGTCACAGTCATATAGTCCTGACCCTGCCCTGCTCCACTTGTCCACATGTCCGTGGTTAAGTGGACATTGGGTACAACTGCATTTTTTAGGACACTGGTGAGTCTTTTTCTGACGTCCGTGTACATTCTCGGTATCGCCTGCCTAGAGAAGTGGAACCTAGATGGTATTTGGTAACGGGGGCACACTGCCTCAATAAATTGTCTAGTTCCCTGTAAACTAACGGCGGATACCGGACGCACGTCTAACACCAACATAGTTGTCAAGGCCTCAGTTATCCGCTTTGCAGCAGGATGACTGCTGTGATATTTCATCTTCCTCGCAAAGGACTGTTGGACAGTCAATTGCTTACTGGAAGTAGTACAAGTGGGCTTACGACTTCCCCTCTGGGATGACGATCGACTCCCAGCAGCAACAACAGCAGCGCCAGCAGCAGTAGGCATTACACTCAAGGATGCATCGGAGGAATCCCAGGCAGGAGAGGACTCGTCAGAATTGTCAGTGACATGGCCTGCAGGACTATTGGCATTCCTGGGTAAGGAGGAAATTGACACTGAGGGAGTTGGTGGGGTGGTTTGCGTGAGCTTGGTTACAAGAGGAAGGGATTTACTGGTCAGTGGACTGCTTCCGCTGTCACCCAAAGTTTTTGAACTTGTCACTGACTTATTATGAATGCGCTGCAGGTGACGTATAAGGGAGGATGTTCCGAGGTGGTTAACGTCCTTACCCCTACTTATTACAGCTTGACAAAGGCAACACACGGCTTGACACCTGTTGTCCGCATTTCTGTTGAAATACTTCCACACCGAAGAGCTGATTTTTTTGGTATTTTCACCAGGCATGTCAATGGCCATATTCCTCCCACGGACAACAGGTGTCTCCCCGGGTGCCTGTCTTAAACAAACCACCTCACCATCAGAATCCTCCTGGTCAATTTCCTCCCCAGCGCCAGCAACACCCATATCCTCCTCATCCTGGTGTACTTCAACACTGACATCTTCAATCTGACTATCAGGAACTGGACTGCGGGTGCTCCTTCCAGCACTTGCAGGGGGCGTGCAAATGGTGGAAGGCGCATGCTCTACACGTCCAGTGTTGGGAAGGTCAGGCATCGCAACCGACACAATTGGACTCTCCTTGTGGATTTGGGATTTCGAAGAACGCACAGTTCTTTGCGGTGCTTTTGCCAGCTTGAGTCTTTTCAGTTTTCTAGCGAGAGGCTGAGTGCTTCCATCCTCATGTGAAGCTGAACCACTAGCCATGAACATAGGCCAGGGCCTCAGCCGTTCCTTGCCACTCCGTGTGGTAAATGGCATATTGGCAAGTTTACGCTTCTCCTCCGACAATTTTATTTTAGGTTTTGGAGTCCTTTTTTTACTGATATTTGGTGTTTTGGATTTGACATGCTCTGTACTATGACATTGGGCATCGGCCTTGGCAGACGACGTTGCTGGCATTTCATCGTCTCGGCCATGACTAGTGGCAGCAGCTTCAGCACGAGGTGGAAGTGGATCTTGATCTTTCCCTAATTTTGGAACCTCAACATTTTTGTTCTCCATATTTTAATAGGCACAACTAAAAGGCACCTCAGGTAAACAATGGAGATGGATGGATACTAGTATACTTATGGATGGACTGCCGAGTGCCGACACAGAGGTAGCTACAGCCGTGGACTACCGTACTGTGTCTGCTGCTAATATAGACTGGATGATAATGAGATGAAATCAATATATATGTATATATAATATCACTAGTACTGCAGCCGGACAGGTATATATTATATATTTATTATGTAATGACTGATGACGGACCTGCTGGACACTGTCAGCTCAGCAGCACCGCAGACTGCTACAGTAAGCTACTATAGTAGTATGTATAAAGAAGAAAGAAAAAAAAAACAACCACGGGTAGGTGGTATACAATTATGGATGGACTGCCGAGTGCCGACACAGAGGTAGCTACAGCCGTGGACTACCATACTGTGTCTGCTGCTAATATAGACTGGATGATAATGAGATGAAATCAATATATATGTATATATAATATCACTAGTACTGCAGCCGGACAGGTATATATATTTATTATGTAATGACTGATGACGGACCTGCTGGACACTGTCAGCTCAGCAGCACCGCAGACTGCTACAGTAAGCTACTATAGTAGTATGTATAAAGAAGAAAGAAAAAAAAAACAACCACGGGTAGGTGGTATACAATTATGGATGGACTGCCGAGTGCCGACACAGAGGTAGCTACAGCCGTGGACTAACGTACTGTGTCTGCTGATAATATAGACTGGATGATAATGAGATGAAATCAATATATATGTATATATAATATCACTAGTACTGCAGCCGGACAGGTATATATATTATATATTTATTATGTAATGACTGATGACGGACCTGCTGGACACTGTCAGCTCAGCAGCACCGCAGACTGCTACAGTAAGCTACTATAGTAGTATGTATAAAGAAGAAAGAAAAAAAAAAAAACACGGGTAGGTGCTAGGTGGTATACAATATTATATATATATTATATACAATTATATATATATATATATATATATAATATATATTAAACTCATAAACTGGTGGTGATTATTAAACTGGTGGTCAGGTCACTGGTCACACTATCAGCAACTTGCAAGTAGTACTCCTGAGTCCTAAGCAGACAATCACAATATATATTATACTAGTGGTCAGTGTGGTCACAAACAATGGCAGTGTGGCTGGCACTCTGGCAGCAAAAGTGTGCACTGTACGTTATATGTACTCCTGAGTCCTGCTCTCAGACTCTAACTGCTCCCCACTGTCAGTGTCTCCCCCACAAGTCAGATAATACAGTCACACTATCTCTCTCTATCACTTCAGCAAGTAGTAGTAGTACTCCTCCTAATGCTCCCCAAATTACTACTGTGTCTCTCTCTGTCTCACTCTCTTCTCGAATCTCTATAAACGGAGAGGACGCCAGCCACGTCCTCTCCCTATGAATCTCAATGCACGTGTGAAAAATGGCGGCGACGCGCGGCTCCTTATATAGAATCCGAGTCTCGCGATAGAATCCGAGCCTCGCGAGAATCCGACAGCGTCATGATGACGTTCGGGCGCGCTCGGGTTAACCGAGCAAGGCGGGAAGATCCGAGTTGCTCGGACCCGTGTAAAAAAACCTGAAGGAACCGAACCCGCTCATCTCTAGTGTGAATGAGGCTGCATCTGTATATGACGTGCTATAACGCCGCTTTTTCTCACGCCAAGTTCTGTTGTGCTTCATCTGCCAATTTGTCCGTGTTTAAACCAGGGACGTGCAGTCAGGGGAGGCAGTGCCTCCCCTGTCATTAATGGTTAAAATAATACAAAGAAGATACTTATTACACATATTCTGTGTCATAAGTATCTTCGTTATATTATTCTAATCATTTTACTACATTTAATTAGTTTAGGAGGCACTGGTAACAGTGCCTCCCGTTGACAACGGGAATGGGGATAATGCGGGGGGCGTGGCCAAGCACTGGGCTGTAAAAGCCCATTGAAAAAAGTGGAGAAAGCGGCACTAATATAAGTGCCTCGTTGACAGGGACAGATGTGATTGGACAGCGGAACCAGTGCTGGATCCACTGGTCCAATCACCCATACCCAGCGGCATCAGTAATCACCTCCCTCTCCTCATTACCCTTGTCTCCGCACTCCTGGTGGTGGGAGCCTGACCCAGTGGCGGAAGTCTCTGAGACGGTTGCCACCGGGCTCCAGCCTCAAGGGGCACCTCCATTGCTCCACTGTCACGGCCGCCAATCCGGATTACCTGAAGGACCAGCATTGCAGGACGGTGCCGGGCTGAGGAGGCGTCGTCCCCGCTCCGCTGTGCCACCCATTCCTACTACACACTTCCCGTGGCTGGTACAGCAGCAGCCTATGCAGTCTCTCTCTGGCTGGTCACCCGCGGCCCGAATGAGCCGGATGGACCGCCAGGATACCATTGCAAGCACTTCCTTCTGGATCTGACTCCATCAGCAGCCGCTGTCAATGACAGCGCTGCGGCCGCACTTAGGGCACTGCAGTGCTCTCATGCAGTACAGGACTCAGAGGAGAACATTCTATGGTGTGCAGGTCAAAGTTATCTCCACCATATCATTGCTACAGTGCAGATGATGAATCCATCCCATTCCCACCCCCTCCAGTCGCCTGCAGATGTAGGGAGGATGAATATCGCCAGCTATGCAGTCCTACAAAGCAGGTAATGTTTATTACTTTACAGCAGTGGGAGAAGACTTGTGTCCTGCTATTATTGCCAGACCTATTTTCAAGATGTGTTGCAGCAATTGAGTGCTGTGGAATTATTTGAGTTATATGACATTTTTCCTCTAAATACAATCCAGGACGGAGCACCTATCATTTACTAAGATATATATTATACACATAGACAGAGAGATATGTCTATAGGGGCCACAAAATAATATCTTGCCATGGGACCTCAATCCGGCTCTGCAATCAGTCACAGACCCCCATCCACCCTACCCTGAGTGCGTAGGGAGGATCTGAGTGAGTGGGGAGAGCTATATTAGGGAAAGAGCAGTGTAAGGGGGGGGTGGCTATATTATGGGGATCTAAATGAGTGGGGAGAGTCGTGTTTGTGCAGGGTCTGTGTGAGGAGGGGAGGGCTATATGTATGGGGGATCTGTGTGAGGAAGGAGAGCTATTTGTATGAGTGTGTATTGTGTGACCGGCGGTCAGGACACAGCATACTGATGCCGGCATCCCGGCGGCGGAATGCCATTGGGGGGGGGGGTCACGAGTGCAACAATCCCCTTGTGGGCTTGCTGCAGTCACCACAGGTTCAATTCCCACTTTATGGGTGTCGTAAGTAGAGATGAGCGCCTGAAATTTTTCGGGTTTTGTGTTTTGGTTTTGGGTTCGGTTCCGCGGCCGTGTTTTGGGTTCGAACGCGTTTTGGCAAAACCTCACCGAATTTTTTTTGTCGGATTCGGGTGTGTTTTGGATTCGGGTGTTTTTTTCAAAAAACACTAAAAAACAGCTTAAATCATAGAATTTGGGGGTCATTTTGATCCCAAAGTATTATTAACCTCAAAAACCATAATTTACACTCATTTTCAGTCTATTCTGAATACCTGACACCTCACAATATTATTTTTAGTCCTAAAATTTGCACCGAGGTCGCTGTGTGAGTAAGATAAGCGACCCTAGTGGCCGACACAAACACCGGGCCCATCTAGGAGTGGCACTGCAGTGTCACGCAGGATGTCCCTTCCAAAAAACCCTCCCCAAACAGCACATGACGCAAAGAAAAAAAGAGGCGCAATGAGGTAGCTGTGTGAGTAAGATTAGCGACCCTAGTGGCCGACACAAACACCGGGCCCATCTAGGAGTGGCACTGCAGTGTCACGCAGGATGGCCCTTCCAAAAAACCCTCCCCAAACAGCACATGACGCAAAGAAAAAAAGAGGCGCAATGAGGTAGCTGTGTGAGTAAGATTAGCGACCCTAGTGGCCGACACAAACACCGGGCCCATCTAGGAGTGGCACTGCAGTGTCACGCAGGATGTCCCTTCCAAAAAACCCTCCCCAAACAGCACATGACGCAAAGAAAAAAAGAGGCGCAATGAGGTAGCTGTGTGAGTAAGATTAGCGACCCTAGTGGCCGACACAAACACCGGGCCCATCTAGGAGTGGCACTGCAGTGTCACGCAGGATGTCCCTTCCAAAAAACCCTCCCCAAACAGCACATGACGCAAAGAAAAAAAGAGGCGCAATGAGGTAGCTGTGTGAGTAAGATTAGCGACCCTAGTGGCCGACACAAACACCGGGCCCATCTAGGAGTGGCACTGCAGTGTCACGCAGGATGGCCCTTCCAAAAAACCCTCCCCAAACAGCACATGACGCAAAGAAAAAAAGAGGCGCAATGAGGTAGCTGTGTGAGTAAGATTAGCGACCCTAGTGGCCGACACAAACACCGGGCCCATCTAGGAGTGGCACTGCAGTGTCACGCAGGATGTCCCTTCCAAAAAACCCTCCCCAAACAGCACATGACGCAAAGAAAAAAAGAGGCGCAATGAGGTAGCTGTGTGAGTAAGATTAGCGACCCTAGTGGCCGACACAAACACCGGGCCCATCTAGGAGTGGCACTGCAGTGTCACGCAGGATGTCCCTTCCAAAAAACCCTCCCCAAACAGCACATGACGCAAAGAAAAAAAGAGGCGCAATGAGGTAGCTGACTGTGTGAGTAAGATTAGCGACCCTAGTGGCCGACACAAACACCGGGCCCATCTAGGAGTGGCACTGCAGTGTCACACAGGATGGCCCTTCCAAAAAACCCTCCCCAATCAGCACATGATGCAAAGAAAAAGAAAAGAAAAAAGAGGTGCAAGATGGAATTGTCCTTGGGCCCTCCCACCCACCCTTATGTTGTATAAACAAAACAGGACATGCACACTTTAACCAACCCATCATTTCAGTGACAGGGTCTGCCACACGACTGTGACTGATATGACGGGTTGGTTTGGACCCCCCCCAAAAAAGAAGCAATTAATCTCTCCTTGCACAAACTGGCTCTACAGAGGCAAGATGTCCACCTCATCTTCACCCTCCGATATATCACCGTGTACATCCCCCTCCTCACAGATTATCAATTCGTCCCCACTGGAATCCACCATCTCAGCTCCCTGTGTACTTTGTGGAGGCAATTGCTGCTGGTCAATGTCTCCGCGGAGGAATTGATTATAATTCATTTTAATGAACATCATCTTCTCCACATTTTCTGGATGTAACCTCGTACGCCGATTGCTGACAAGGTGAGCGGCGGCACTAAACACTCTTTCGGAGTACACACTTGTGGGAGGGCAACTTAGGTAGAATAAAGCCAGTTTGTGCAAGGGCCTCCAAATTGCCTCTTTTTCCTGCCAGTATAAGTACGGACTGTGTGACGTGCCTACTTGGATGCGGTCACTCATATAATCCTCCACCATTCTATCAATGTTGAGAGAATCATATGCAGTGACAGTAGACGACATGTCCGTAATCGTTGTCAGGTCCTTCAGTCCGGACCAGATGTCAGCATCAGCAGTCGCTCCAGACTGCCCTGCATCACCGCCAGCGGGTGGGCTCGGAATTCTGAGCCTTTTCCTCGCACCCCCAGTTGCGGGAGAATGTGAAGGAGGAGATGTTGACAGGTCGCGTTCCGCTTGACTTGACAATTTTGTCACCAGCAGGTCTTTCAACCCCAGCAGACCTGTGTCTGCCGGAAAGAGAGATCCAAGGTAGGCTTTAAATCTAGGATCGAGCACGGTGGCCAAAATGTAGTGCTCTGATTTCAACAGATTGACCACCCGTGAATCCTTGTTAAGCGAATTAAGGGCTGCATCCACAAGTCCCACATGCCTAGCGGAATCGCTCCCTTTTAGCTCCTTCTTCAATGCCTCCAGCTTCTTCTGCAAAAGCCTGATGAGGGGAATGACCTGACTCAGGCTGGCAGTGTCTGAACTGACTTCACGTGTGGCAAGTTCAAAGGGCATCAGAACCTTGCACAACGTTGAAATCATTCTCCACTGCACTTGAGACAGGTGCATTCCACCTACTATATCGTGCTCAATTGTATAGGCTTGAATGGCCTTTTGCTGCTCCTCCAACCTCTGAAGCATATAGAGGGTTGAATTCCACCTCGTTACCACTTCTTGCTTCAGATGATGGCAGGGCAGGTTCAGTAGTTTTTGGTGGTGCTCCAGTCTTCTGTACGTGGTGCCTGTACGCCGAAAGTGTCCCGCAATTTTTCTGGCCACCGACAGCATCTCTTGCACGCCCCTGTCGTTTTTTAAAAAATTCTGCACCACCAAATTCAAGGTATGTGCAAAACATGGGACGTGCTGGAATTTGCCCATATTTAATGCACACACAATATTGCTGGCGTTGTCCGATGCCACAAATCCACAGGAGAGTCCAATTGGGGTAAGCCATTCCGCGATGATCTTCCTCAGTTGCCGTAAGAGGTTTTCAGCTGTGTGCGTATTCTGGAAAGCGGTGATACAAAGCGTAGCCTGCCTAGGAAAGAGTTGGCGTTTGCGAGATGCTGCTACTGGTGCCGCCGCTGCTGTTCTTGCGGCGGGAGTCCATACATCTACCCAGTGGGCTGTCACAGTCATATAGTCCTGACCCTGCCCTGCTCCACTTGTCCACATGTCCGTGGTTAAGTGGACATTGGGTACAACTGCATTTTTTAGGACACTGGTGAGTCTTTTTCTGACGTCCGTGTACATTCTCGGTATCGCCTGCCTAGAGAAGTGGAACCTAGATGGTATTTGGTAACGGGGGCACACTGCCTCAATAAATTGTCTAGTTCCCTGTGAACTAACGGCGGATACCGGACGCACGTCTAACACCAACATAGTTGTCAAGGACTCAGTTATCCGCTTTGCAGTAGGATGACTGCTGTGATATTTCATCTTCCTCGCAAAGGACTGTTGAACAGTCAATTGCTTACTGGAAGTAGTACAAGTGGGCTTACGACTTCCCCTCTGGGATGACCATCGACTCCCAGCGGCAACAACAGCAGCACCAGCAGCAGTAGGCGTTACACGCAAGGATGCATCGGAGGAATCCCAGGCAGGAGAGGACTCGTCAGAATTGCCAGTGACATGGCCTGCAGGACTATTGGCATTCCTGGGGAAGGAGGAAATTGACACTGAGGGAGTTGGTGGGGTGGTTTGCGTGAGCTTGGTTACAAGAGGAAGGGATTTACTGGTCAGTGGACTGCTTCCGCTGTCACCCAAAGTTTTTGAACTTGTCACTGACTTATTATGAATGCGCTGCAGGTGACGTATAAGGGAGGATGTTCCGAGGTGGTTAACGTCCTTACCCCTACTTATTACAGCTTGACAAAGGGAACACACGGCTTGACACCTGTTGTCCGCATTTCTGGTGAAATACCTCCACACCGAAGAGCTGATTTTTTTGGTATTTTCACCTGGCATGTCAACGGCCATATTCCTCCCACGGACAACAGGTGTCTCCCCGGGTGCCTGACTTAAACAAACCACCTCACCATCAGAATCCTCCTGGTCAATTTCCTCCCCAGCGCCAGCAACACCCATATCCTCCTCATCCTGGTGTACTTCAACACTGACATCTTCAATCTGACTATCAGGAACTGGACTGCGGGTGCTCCTTCCAGCACTTGCAGGGGGCGTGCAAATGGTGGAAGGCGCATGCTCTTCACGTCCAGTGTTGGGAAGGTCAGGCATCGCAACCGACACAATTGGACTCTCCTTGTGGATTTGGGATTTCAAAGAACGCACAGTTCTTTGCGGTGCTTTTGCCAGCTTGAGTCTTTTCAGTTTTCTAGCGAGAGGCTGAGTGCTTCCATCCTCATGTGAAGCTGAGCCACTAGCCATGAACATAGGCCAGGGCCTCAGCCGTTCCTTGCCACTCCGTGTGGTAAATGGCATATTGGCAAGTTTACGCTTCTCCTCCGACAATTTTATTTTAGGTTTTGGAGTCCTTTTTTTACTGATATTTGGTGTTTTGGTTTTGACATGCTCTGTACTATGCCATTGGGCATCGGCCTTGGCAGACGACGTTGCTGGCATTTCATCGTCTCGGCCATGACTAGTGGCAGCAGCTTCAGCACGAGGTGGAAGTGGATCTTGATCTTTCCCTAATTTTGGAACCTCAACATTTTTGTTCTCCATATTTTAATAGGCACAACTAAAAGGCACCTCAGGTAAACAATGGAGATGGATGGATTGGATACTAGTATACAATTATGGACGGGCTGCCGAGTGCCGACACAGAGGTAGCCACAGCCGTGAACTACCGCACTGTACTGTGTCTGCTGCTAATATATAGACTGGTTGATAAAGAGATAGTATACTCGTAACTAGTATGTATGTATAAAGAAAGAAAAAAAAACCACGGTTAGGTGGTATATACAATTATGGACGGGCTGCCGAGTGCCGACACAGAGGTAGCCACAGCCGTGAACTACCGCACTGTACTGTGTCTGCTGCTAATATATAGACTGGTTGATAAAGAGATAGTATACTCGTAACTAGTATGTATGTATAAAGAAAGAAAAAAAAACCACGGTTAGGTGGTATATACAATTATGGACGGGCTGCCGAGTGCCGACACAGAGGTAGCCACAGCCGTGAACTACCGCACTGTACTGTGTCTGCTGCTAATATATAGACTGGTTGATAAAGAGATAGTATACTCGTAACTAGTATGTATGTATAAAGAAAGAAAAAAAAACCACGGTTAGGTGGTATATACAATTATGGACGGGCTGCCGAGTGCCGACACAGAGGTAGCCACAGCCGTGAACTACCGCACTGTACTGTGTCTGCTGCTAATATAGACTGGTTGATAAAGAGATAGTATACTCGTAACTAGTATGTATGTATAAAGAAAGAAAAAAAAACCACGGTTAGGTGGTATATACAATTATGGACGGGCTGCCGAGTGCCGACACAGAGGTAGCCACAGCCGTGAACTACCGCACTGTACTGTGTCTGCTGCTAATATATAGACTGGTTGATAAAGAGATAGTATACTCGTAACTAGTATGTATGTATAAAGAAAGAAAAAAAAACCACGGTTAGGTGGTATATACAATTATGGACGGGCTGCCGAGTGCCGACACAGAGGTAGCCACAGCCGTGAACTACCGCACTGTACTGTGTCTGCTGCTAATATATAGACTGGTTGATAAAGAGATAGTATACTCGTAACTAGTATGTATGTATAAAGAAAGAAAAAAAAAACACGGTTAGGTGGTATATACAATTATGGACGGGCTGCCGAGTGCCGACACAGAGGTAGCCACAGCCGTGAACTACCGCACTGTACTGTGTCTGCTGCTAATATATAGACTGGTTGATAAAGAGATAGTATACTCGTAACTAGTATGTATGTATAAAGAAAGAAAAAAAAACCACGGTTAGGTGGTATATACAATTATGGACGGGCTGCCGAGTGCCGACACAGAGGTAGCCACAGCCGTGAACTACCGCACTGTACTGTGTCTGCTGCTAATATATAGACTGGTTGATAAAGAGATAGTATACTTGTAACTAGTATGTATGTATAAAGAAAGAAAAAAAAACCACGGTTAGGTGGTATATACAATTATGGACGGGCTGCCGAGTGCCGACACAGAGGTAGCCACAGCCGTGAACTACCGCACTGTACTGTGTCTGCTGCTAATATATAGACTGGTTGATAAAGAGATAGTATACTCGTAACTAGTATGTATGTATAAAGAAAGAAAAAAAAACCACGGTTAGGTGGTATATACAATTATGGACGGGCTGCCGAGTGCCGACACAGAGGTAGCCACAGCCGTGAACTACCGCACTGTACTGTGTCTGCTGCTAATATATAGACTGGTTGATAAAGAGATAGTATACTCGTAACTAGTATGTATGTATAAAGAAAGAAAAAAAAAACACGGTTAGGTGGTATATACAATTATGGACGGGCTGCTGAGTGCCGACACAGAGGTAGCCACAGCCGTGAACTACCGCACTGTACTGTGTCTGCTGCTAATATATAGACTGGTTGATAAAGAGATAGTATACTCGTAACTAGTATGTATGTATAAAGAAAGAAAAAAAAACCACGGTTAGGTGGTATATACAATTATGGACGGGCTGCCGAGTGCCGACACAGAGGTAGCCACAGCCGTGAACTACCGCACTGTACTGTGTCTGCTGCTAATATATAGACTGGTTGATAAAGAGATAGTATACTCGTAACTAGTATGTATGTATAAAGAAAGAAAAAAAAACCACGGTTAGGTGGTATATACAATTATGGACGGGCTGCCGAGTGCCGACACAGAGGTAGCCACAGCCGTGAACTACCGCACTGTACTGTGTCTGCTGCTAATATATAGACTGGTTGATAAAGAGATAGTATACTCGTAACTAGTATGTATGTATAAAGAAAGAAAAAAAAACCACGGTTAGGTGGTATATACAATTATGGACGGGCTGCCGAGTGCCGACACAGAGGTAGCCACAGCCGTGAACTACCGCACTGTACTGTGTCTGCTGCTAATATATAGACTGGTTGATAAAGAGATAGTATACTCGTAACTAGTATGTATGTATAAAGAAAGAAAAAAAAACCACGGTTAGGTGGTATATACAATTATGGACGGGCTGCCGAGTGCCGACACAGAGGTAGCCACAGCCGTGAACTACCGCACTGTACTGTGTCTGCTGCTAATATATAGACTGGTTGATAAAGAGATAGTATACTCGTAACTAGTATGTATGTATAAAGAAAGAAAAAAAAACCACGGTTAGGTGGTATATACAATTATGGACGGGCTGCCGAGTGCCGACACAGAGGTAGCCACAGCCGTGAACTACCGCACTGTACTGTGTCTGCTGCTAATATATAGACTGGTTGATAAAGAGATAGTATACTCGTAACTAGTATGTATGTATAAAGAAAGAAAAAAAAACCACGGTTAGGTGGTATATACAATTATGGACGGGCTGCCGAGTGCCGACACAGAGGTAGCCACAGCCGTGAACTACCGCACTGTACTGTGTCTGCTGCTAATATATAGACTGGTTGATAAAGAGATAGTATACTCGTAACTAGTATGTATGTATAAAGAAAGAAAAAAAAACCACGGTTAGGTGGTATATACAATTATGGACGGGCTGCCGAGTGCCGACACAGAGGTAGCCACAGCCGTGAACTACCGCACTGTACTGTGTCTGCTGCTAATATATAGACTGGTTGATAAAGAGATAGTATACTCGTAACTAGTATGTATGTATAAAGAAAGAAAAAAAAACCACGGTTAGGTGGTATATACAATTATGGACGGGCTGCCGAGTGCCGACACAGAGGTAGCCACAGCCGTGAACTACCGCACTGTACTGTGTCTGCTGCTAATATAGACTGGTTGATAAAGAGATAGTATACTACTAATATTATATATACTGGTGGTCAGGTCACTGGTCACTAGTCACACTGGCAGTGGCACTCCTGCAGCAAAAGTGTGCACTGTTTTAATATAATATTATGTACTCCTGGCTCCTGCTATAACCTATAACTGGCACTGCAGTAGTGCTCCCCAGTCTCCCCCACAATTATAAGCTGTGTGAGCTGAGCAGTCAAACAGATATATAATATATATAGATGATGCAGCACACTGGCCTGAGCCTGAGCAGTGCACACAGATATGGTATGTGACTGACTGAGTCACTGTGTGTATCGCTTTTTTCAGGCAGAGAACGGATATATTAAATAAACTGCACTGTGTGTCTGGTGGTCACTCACTATATAATATATTATGTACTCCTGGCTCCTGCTATAACCTATAACTGGCACTGCAGTAGTGCTCCCCAGTCTCCCCCACAATTATAAGCTGTGTGAGCTGAGCAGTCAGACAGATAATCAGATATATATAATATTATATATAGATAATAGATGATGCAGCACACTGGCCTGAGCCTGAGCAGTGCACACAGATATGGTATGTGACTGAGTCACTGTGTGCTGTGTATCGCTTTTTTCAGGCAGAGAACGGATTATAAATAAAACTGGTGGTCACTATCAGCAAAACTCTGCACTGTACTGAGTACTCCTAATGCTCCCCAAAATTAGTAAATCAAGTGTCTCTCTAATCTATTCTAAACGGAGAGGACGCCAGCCACGTCCTCTCCCTATCAATCTCAATGCACGTGTGAAAATGGCGGCGACGCGCGGCTCCTTATATAGAATCCGAGTCTCGCGATAGAATCCGAGCCTCGCGAGAATCCGACAGCGTCATGATGACGTTCGGGCGCGCTCGGGTTAACCGAGCAAGGCGGGAAGATCCGAGTCGCTCGGACCCGTGAAAAAAAACATGAAGTTCGTGCGGGTTCGGATTCAGAGAAACCGAACCCGCTCATCTCTAGTCGTAAGTGGGAATAGTCCCTGATGGTCGGCATGCCAGATCAGGGCAATATTTGCTGCAGTGTGGGGGACTCCAATGTGTGAAGGCCCCTGGGAGCACACTTTATCCACCCCCCGTCTTATATCTGGCCCTGAGTACAGGGTTTCACTTGGTGCCTCCCCAGCCATTGACCTCACCGCACGTCACTGGTTTAAACCCAGTTCCTGTGGGGTTAAAGCCGCAGCCCGGCATCTCTGGTACACTGTGAGTGGTGTTTCGCTGCATATGCAATACAACTAAGAAGCAAAATGTAAAGCAAAGGATGGAGTCTCGGAGTCTCGTGCCATATGGCATATTGATGGCAGATGTTAGGGGACACATCTACAATGCACAATTTACACAGCATTTTTTTACACCACCTGTTGAACATAAGAGGTACAAAATTTTTTGGTATTTTTATTATCTTTTGGGCAATATATCTTGGCCTTCCCTTGGCTTTCTAGGCATGCCAGTGAGCGGACGTGTCTGGTTCCATGCCAGCGGCATTATTGAACTGCAATTCTCAGCATGCCTTCCCTTGCAAAAATAGGTGTGACAGTGTCTTGGATAAACATCTTGGACTTGTAGTTCAATAACAATTGAGCTTAGAACCCTAGAGATATATGTAATTATACCAACATTCTGGGCTTAGGTTAGATATGAGTTTCTTCTTTGCTTAATTGCTTTACCCATTCTGCTCTTTTTTCTTTCTTCAGAACATAATCACGTGCGATTCTCCTAGGAAATATAGGGGAAATGTTGCACATACGCATGCAGATTGCATCCCTAGTCATCTGCTCTCTCCCACAGTCAGCTGAATGGCTTTGTAATAACTGTGCCGAATATATGCAGGTTGTTTTAAATGTAGACATTTCCTCCGTCTCCGTTTTGTACTGCACGTCCCTCAAGATTTGGCAAATTTGCAGTTGTACAATAATGTACATTTAACACAATTTCCTAGTTTGCTGTATATTGGATTTATTTTGTAACTAAGGACTCGGTAGACTTCAAAAGTACATTAACATTTAAATGTAAAAAAAAAAAAATAGGGGCAAAAGCCGGGTTGAAAATTGCGAATGTCTCTATTAAACCCGATGAGAAAATTCAATGTGTTCTATAAATTGTACATCGCTCCTGAACTTAGTACTGTATATGCAGTTCTGAAATTGGATAACTAGACTAATGAATGCATTACTATGGAGACGGACGTAGACATGAAATGGCAGAAATACTCTTTAGAGACCCTCCTAACCATCCAGTATGCTTATGAGCTATTTTACTCTGCTAAACTACAAATGAGCCTCATACACCTGGTGGGCTTAAACATTCAGGAGGCATAAGGAAGACTAAGAAAGAATGACTTATCTGTTTTTTTACTAGCCCACCTGTTACCAAAGATGGAAATCCTGCACTGTTGGGGCAGAGCCGGATTAAGCCTTGGGGGGGGGGGGGGGGGGGCAGGTCACTTAAGGCAAGGGGGCCCCGGGGGCAGGGGGATGTTTACTAGATTGTGCACACCTCCCAACATGATCCATTTCAGGAGGAGCAAAGTGCTCTCTACCTGGAATTCCCTCTTACATCCAGGCGGGATTCCTCAGGCACCTAGATGGTAAGGAGAAGCTGGGATCCCTGTGTCACTTACAGCTCTCTCTGCCCTCTTATCTCTCCTCTGGTTCAGAAGCTCCATTGGTAGCTCATGAACATTGGTAGCTCATGAAACCTGTTTCTCCGTTATCTCTTCTTGCACTGTATACTGTCCTGCTTACAATTTGGCTGTCTGGTTCTGCTGCTGCACAAGAGGGAAAGCTGAGATGTCAGTGCTCTCTGGCAAGGGGGCCCCCTAACAGAGGGGACCCGCTGTACAGTATGCCCTGTGCCTCCACCTTAATCTGGCTATGTGTTGGGGGCATGGGAAACCCCAGTACATAATTGCCAAATTTGCAGCCTTTCCCATATAAAGTGGATCCTTAATTTCATGAAAATGCGAATATGATAATATTTGCTGCTAATACGTTAGCTTATTCCTGGACATCTGCCTCTTTTCTACAGCATAGACTTCCATAAAAACCTTAAAACCCTTCCATCAAATCCAACTTAGCTACACACACATATGTGCCGTTTGCACAAGATCCAGCTGTGGGCCATACCAACAGTGACCTCATGGTTGGAAGATATCCGCACAAATTATCTTATGAGTGCCTTCCCCAACTGTCCTGATATTGATCGTCTTCTGGATGGATCTTTGTTGGACCATTATAAGACCCTGCCGTCATATTGTGGGCAGACTTTCATCAATATCACCATTGTGCATGGAAAACTAGTAAATTTCAAGCTATTTCATTAATTTGGAGAAAAAAAACATTTGTATTCATATGCTAAAGCCTAAACTCAGATCACAGTATGTTGTAAGCAAACATAATGCATGACTTCTAAAATTCAAGTGATGAGAAGAGGATGTTTAGAGTGTACTGTATGTAATACCTGTTTATACCAAGTATGACACAAAGGTATGCAACAGGGTATACACACCGGGAGGTGTAAAACAAATGACTGAGGATCTAGGTAGACTAGAAGAAAGGTCAAGAGTGTGGCAACTACAGTTTAATACTACAAAATACAAAATCATGCACTTGGGTCTCAAAAACCCAAAGGCTATATATAGTATCAAAGCCACTATACTGGGAACCACTGAGGAGGAAAGGGATCTAGAGTCACTATTTCAGGTGACATAAAGGCTAAATATAGTATTAATGGCACTATAATGGAAACTACTGAGGAGGAAAGGGATCTAGGAGTCACTATTTCAGGTGACATAAAGATAAATATAGTATAATGGCACTATACTGGAACTACTGAGGAGGAAAGGGATCTAGGAGTCACTATTTCAGGTGACATAAAGGATAAATATAGTAATAATGGCGCTATACTGGGAACTACTGAGGAGGAAAGGGATCTAGGAGTCACTATTTCAGGTGACATAAAGGATAAATATAGTATTAATGGCACTATACTGGGAACTACTGAGGAGGAAAGGGATCTATTAGTCACTATTTCAGGTGACATAAAGGATAAATATAGTATTAATGGCTCTATACTGGAAACTACTGAGGAGGAAAGGGATCTAGGAGTCACTATTTCAGGTGACATAAAGGATAAATATAGTATTAATGGTGCTATACTGGAAACTACTGAGGAGGAAAGGG
>NW_026969033.1:0-57196 GCF_028390025.1 Pseudophryne corroboree
GCTGTGGGGAAATTGTGCGCAGGGAGAATGCAAAATGTTACACGACACTTGCTGTACACATTGTATAATGAAGACTCTCTTTTGTGAATTGAACCAATATTCAGCCAATCACAGCTTCACCTAGGAGCTAGGGAGAATACTGGGGTGTAAGGCATTAATGCATTGCAATGATTGTGACTTTTGACCATGGCCCATACGGGTCTGGGACTCCAGGTCGACAACAAAAAGGTCGACACACCTTAGGTCGACGCCAGTTGGTCGACACACCTTAGGTCGACATGGACGAAAGGTCGACATAGGAAAAGGTCGACATGAGTTTATTATTTTCTTCGTACAGTGACCGGGAACCCCAATTAGTTCACCGCCTTTGCTCGCCATGCTTCGGGCATGGTGCCTTCGCTCTGCTACTGCTTTGCTCGGCACAGATTACCGTTCCAATCGTAGTCCACGTGGATCGTTAAGTATGAAAAGGTTCCAAAAAAGAAAAAAATCGTGAAAAACTCATGTCGACCTTGATCCTGTTGACCTTTTGCCCATGTCGACCTTAGACGTGTCGACCAATTGGTGGCGACCTAATGTGTGTCGACCTTTTTATTGTCGACCTGGAGTCCGGATACCGGCCCATACGGTGTGGAGTTTGTATATTTTCCCCGTGCTTGATTGAGTTTCCTCCCACTGTCCAAAAATATACTGGTAGGGTAACTGGCTCCCGCACAAAAAATGTAACCTAAGTGTTTGCACGTACCTGTGTTCAGGGCAGACGAGATGGGTCAAGTGTTCTTACCTGCCATCACATTCTTTGCTTCTATGTATTAGAGCCCTTTTATTTTCACCACCACCTGCTTGTGCTCACTGACTGAGACATTGCCTCCCTGCAGGATGACGGCTCGCTGAGAATGTCGCCTTTGCAGCCAGAAGTGAGGATTGATGATCACATGGTGGAGTCCGTGCTGGTCACGTTTGTCGGCTTCTTTTTCACCGGAATCATAGCCGTGGTTTATTCTTATGCGGTAAGTCACCGGCAGGCGCTGGAACGGACTAGCTTTTTCTGTGTTTAATTCTACCTAGCACAGTATATATGGATAGATTAAATGATTTGTGAGACTGGAGAAACATATATGCTGCAGCTGTTTGGATTTGCATGCGGAGGGCAACTAAGTAATGATCATATTGATTTTGTGAGGAGTGCTGCTTGGGAAACACACATATTTATATATATATATTGAAGCAGCACTCTCAATAAAAGGATTACTTTACTGATACCTTCCTATGTATCTCTACAGGTCCACCAAATAGCTGGGACTGAGAAACAATATTCAGACAAGGCAGGTGTAATAGCAAATATATTTCACTTGTCTTGTCTGAATATTGATTCTGAGTGCCGCTGCGATGTTACACCCCCCAAAAAAAAATCCCCCTGGCCCCCTCTCTTTCCTCTGCAGAAACTGACCTCCGCTACAGACCTGTGGCACGGGAGGCTGTGGCATTGATTGGGGAGGCGGCACATGTGGAGAGAGTGCCGGCAGGAGGAGAGAGCACAGGCAGGCGGAGTGGGAGGATACACGGACGGAATGACATCATCATGTCACATCGTGGGGCGAGTCCTGGAGGGTGATTCATGTGCGGCTGCCGGCTAAGAAAGAAAGCACACTCCAGTCCACTGTCACTTATAAGACCGGGCAGCAGGAGAGGGGTACAGGAATGTGCAGTGAAACTGTGCTGCAGGCGTGGTGTGTGGGGGGTGCCTGACATTAGAGATTGCCTGTGCGCACCAAGCACCCCCCGTGCGCACGCCTATGGTTTTGCCCAACTGCTAAAAAATGTCCTGCTGCGATCAACTTGGAATTACCCCCAATGTTTTTGCTAGTGTGCATGTGCCGCCATGGTACTTGTAGTGTAGGTTAGGACCGGTAGCAGAGGTGTGAAGAGAGAAATGCAGGCATGTCAGGGCGTGTCACAGTCAGCGACTGAGTTTTCTTACACAGTGATACTGGTCCTGGCGTCTTACTTGGGCTGTGCAATCTGAACAACCATAGGATTGCCAGATGAGGTGCCTTTGTACACAGGCGGGCGGCGGATCTGAGAAGTCGGTGGTGGGTGTCTCCGTACAAAGGTCTGTGCCGGCGACACTTGCATATCTTGTCACATCCGCTGCGTACAAAGGTGTAACAATCGGCGCAATTAGCACCTACCTCTGTATCAGGACAATAGTGTTTATATGATCCCTACTACAACCTTTCTTATTGGTCCATTCACCGCTGTGGGGAAATTGTGCGCAGGGAGAATGCAGAATGTTACACGACACTTGCTGTACACATTGTATAATGAAGACTCTCTTTTGTGAATTGAACCAATATTCAGCCAATCACAGCTTCACCTAGGAGCTAGGGAGAATACTGGGGTGTAATGCATTAATGCATTGCAATGATTGTGACTTTTGACCATGGCCCATACGGGTCTGGGACTCCAGGTCGACAACAAAAAGGTCGACACACCTTAGGGCGACGCCAGTTGGTCGACACACCTTAGGTCGACATGGACGAAAGGTCGACATAGGAAAAGGTCGACATGAGTTTATTATTTTCTTAGTACAGTGACCGGGAACCCCAATTAGTTCACCGCCTTTGCTCGTCATGCTTCGGGCATGGTGCCTTCGCTCCGCTACCGCTTTGCTCGGCACAGATTACCGTTCCAATCGTAGTCCACGTGGATCGTTAAGTATGAAAAGGTTCCAAAAAAGAAAAAAATCGTGAAAAACTCATGTCGACCTTGTTCCTGTCGACCTTTTGCCAATGTCGACCTTAGGCGCGTCGACCAATTGGTGGCGACCTAATGTGTGTCGACCTTTTTATTGTCGACCTGGAGTCCGGATACCGGCCCATACGGTGTGGAGTTTGTATATTTTCCCCGTGCTTGATTGAGTTTCCTCCCACTGTCCAAAAATATACTGGTAGGGTAACTGGCTCCCGCACAAAAAATGTAACCTAAGTGTTTGCACGTACCTGTGTTCAGGGCAGACGAGATGGGTCAAGTGTTCTTACCTGCCATCACATTCTTTGCTTCTATGTATTAGAGCCCTTTTATTTTCACCACCACCTGCTTGTGCTCACTGACTGAGACATTGCCTCCCTGCAGGATGACGGCTCGCTGAGAATGTCGCCTTTGCAGCCAGAAGTGAGGATTGATGATCACATGGTGGAGTCCGTGCTGGTCACGTTTGTCGGCTTCTTTTTCACCGGAATCATAGCCGTGGTTTATTCTTATGCGGTAAGTCACCGGCAGGCGCTGGAACGGACTAGCTTTTTCTGTGTTTAATTCTACCTAGCACAGTATATATGGATAGATTAAATGATTTGTGAGACTGGAGAAACATATATGCTGCAGCTGTTTGGATTTGCATGCGGAGGGCAACTAAGTAATGATCATATTGATTTTGTGAGGAGTGCTGCTTGGGAAACACACATATTTATATATATATATTGAAGCAGCACTCTCAATAAAAGGATTACTTTACTGATACCTTCCTATGTATCTCTACAGGTCCACCAAATAGCTGGGACTGAGAAACAATATTCAGACAAGGCAGGTGTAATAGCAAATATATTTCACTTGTCTTGTCTGAATATTGATTCTGAGTGCCGCTGCGATGTTACACCCCCCAAAAAAAAATCCCCCATGCCCCCTCTCTTTCCTCTGCAGAAACTGACCTCCGCTACAGACCTGTGGCACAGTAGGCTGTGGCATTGATTGGGGAGGCGGCACATGTGGAGAGAGTGCCGGCAGGAGGAGAGAGCACAGGCAGGCGGAGTGGGAGGATACACGGACGGAATGACATCATCATGTCACATCGTGGGGCGAGTCCTGGAGGGTGATTCATGTGCGGCTGCCGGCTAAGAAAGAAAGCACACTCCAGTCCACTGTCACTTATAAGACCGGGCAGCAGGAGAGGGGTACAGGAATGTGCAGTGAAACTGTGCTGCAGGCGTGGTGTGTGGGGGGTGCCTGACATTAGAGATTGCCTGTGCGCACCAAGCACCCCCCGTGCGCACGCCTATGGTTTTGCCCAACTGCTAAAAAATGTCCTGCTGCGATCAACTTGGAATTACCCCCAATGTTTTTGCTAGTGTGCATGTGCCGCCATGGTACTTGTAGTGTAGGTTAGGACCGGTAGCAGAGGTGTGAAGAGAGAAATGCAGGCATGTCAGGGCGTGTCACAGTCAGCGACTGAGTTTTCTTACACAGTGATACTGGTCCTGGCGTCTTACTTGGGC
This sequence comes from Pseudophryne corroboree, assembly GCF_028390025.1. Classification (NCBI taxonomy): domain Eukaryota; kingdom Metazoa; phylum Chordata; class Amphibia; order Anura; family Myobatrachidae; genus Pseudophryne; species Pseudophryne corroboree. The sequence continues at coordinate 4,272 of NW_026969033.1, forward strand.
TGTGCATTCTGAACAACCATAGGATTGCCAGATGAGGTGCCTTTGTACACAGGCGGGCGGCGGATCTGAGAAGTCGGTGGTGGGTGTCTCCGTACAAAGGTCTGTGCCGGCGACACTTGCATATCTTGTCACATCCGCTGCGTACAAAGATGTAACAATCGGCGCAATTAGCACCTACCTCTGTATCAGGACAATAGTGTTTATATGATCCCTACTACAACCTTTCTTATTGGTCCATTCACCGCTGTGGGGAAATTGTGCGCAGGGAGAATGCAGACTGTTACACGACACTTGCTGTACACATTGTATAATGAAGAATCTCTTTTGTGAATTGAACCAATATTCAGCCAATCACAGCTTCACCTAGGAGCTAGGGAGAATACTGGGGTGTAATGCATTAATGCATTGCAATGATTGTGACTTTTGACCATGGCCCATACGGGTCTGGGACTCCAGGTCGACAACAAAAAGGTCGACACACCTTAGGGCGACGCCAGTTGGTCGACACACCTTAGGTCGACATGGACGAAAGGTCGACATAGGAAAAGGTCGACATGAGTTTATTATTTTCTTAGTACAGTGACCGGGAACCCCAATTAGTTCACCGCCTTTGCTCGTCATGCTTCGGGCATGGTGCCTTCGCTCCGCTACCGCTTTGCTCGGCACAGATTACCGTTCCAATCGTAGTCCACGTGGATCGTTAAGTATGAAAAGGTTCCAAAAAAGAAAAAAAATCGTGAAAAACTCATGTCGACCTTGTTCCTGTCGACCTTTTGCCAATGTCGACCTTAGGCGCGTCGACCAATTGGTGGCGACCTAATGTGTGTCGACCTTTTTATTGTCGACCTGGAGTCCGGATACCGGCCCATACGGTGTGGAGTTTGTATATTTTCCCCGTGCTTGATTGAGTTTCCTCCCACTGTCCAAAAATATACTGGTAGGGTAACTGGCTCCCGCACAAAAAATGTAACCTAAGTGTTTGCACGTACCTGTGTTCAGGGCAGACGAGATGGGTCAAGTGTTCTTACCTGCCATCACATTCTTTGCTTCTATGTATTAGAGCCCTTTTGTTTTCACCTCCACCTGCTTGTGCTCACTGACTGAGACATTGCCTCCCTGCAGGATGACGGCTCGCTGAGAATGTCGCCTTTGCAGCCAGAAGTGAGGATTGATGATCACATGGTGGAGTCCGTGCTGGTCACGTTTGTCGGCTTCTTTTTCACCGGAATCATAGCCGTGGTTTATTCTTATGCGGTAAGTCACCGGCAGGCGCTGGAACGGACTAGCTTTTTCTGTGTTTAATTCTACCTAGCACAGTATATATGGATAGATTAAATGATTTGTGAGACTGGAGAAACATATATGCTGCAGCTGTTTGGATTTGCATGCGGAGGGCAACTAAGTAATGATCATATTGATTTTGTGAGGAGTGCTGCTTGGGAAACACACATATTTATATATATATATTGAAGCAGCACTCTCAATAAAAGGATTACTTTACTGATACCTTCCTATGTATCTCTACAGGTCCACCAAATAGCTGGGACTGAGAAACAATATTCAGACAAGGCAGGTGTAATAGCAAATATATTTCACTTGTCTTGTCTGAATATTGTTTCTGAGTGCCGCTGCGATGTTACACCCCCCCAAAAAAAATCCCCCTGGCCCCCTCTCTTTCCTCTGCAGAAACTGACCTCCGCTACAGACCTGTGGCACGGGAGGCTGTGGCATTGATTGGGGAGGCGGCACATGTGGAGAGAGTGCCGGCAGGAGGAGAGAGCACAGGCAGGCGGAGTGGGAGGATACACGGACGGAATGACATCATCATGTCACATCGTGGGGCGAGTCCGGGAGGGTGATTCATGTGCGGCTGCCGGCTAAGAAAGAAAGCACACTCCAGTCCACTGTCACTTATAAGACCGGGCAGCAGGAGAGGGGTACAGGAATGTGCAGTGAAACTGTGCTGCAGGCGTGGTGTGTGGGGGGTGCCTGACATTAGAGATTGCCTGTGCGCACCAAGCACCCCCCGTGCGCACGCCTATGGTTTTGCCCAACTGCTAAAAAATGTCCTGCTGCGATCAACTTGGAATTACCCCCAATGTTTTTGCTAGTGTGCATGTGCCGCCATGGTACTTGTAGTGTAGGTTAGGACCGGTAGCAGAGGTGTGAAGAGAGAAATGCAGGCATGTCAGGGCGTGTCACAGTCAGCGACTGAGTTTTCTTATACAGGGATACTGGTCCTGGCATCTTACTTGGGCTGTGCATTCTGAACAACCATAGGATTGCCAGATGAGGTGCCTTTGTACACAGGCGGGCGGCGGATCTGAGAAGTCGGTGGTGGGTGTCTCCGTACAAAGGTCTGTGTCGGCGACACCTGCATATCTTGTCACATCCGCTGCGTACAAAGATGTAACAATCGGCGCAATTAGCACCTACCTCTGTATCAGGACAATAGTGTTTATGATCCCTACTACAACCTTTCTTATTGGTCCATTCACCGCTGTGGGGAAATTGTGCGCAGGGAGAATGCAGAATGTTACACGACACTTGCTGTACACATTGTATAATGAAGACTCTCTTTTGTGAATTGAACCAATATTCAGCCAATCACAGCTTCACCTAGGGGCTAGGGAGAATACTGGGGTGTAAGGCATTAATGCATTGCAATGATTGTGACTTTTGACCATGGCCCATACGGGTCTGGGACTCCAGGTCGACAACAAAAAGGTCGACACACCTTAGGTCGACGCCAGTTGGTCGACACACCTTAGGTCGACATGGACGAAAGGTCGACATAGGAAAAGGTCGACATGAGTTTATTATTTTCTTCGTACAGTGACCGGGAACCCCAATTAGTTCACCACCTTTGCTCGCCATGCTTCGGGCATGGTGCCTTCGCTCCGCTACCGCTTTGCTCGGCACAGATTACCGTTCCAATCGTAGTCCACGTGGATCGTTAAGTATGAAAAGGTTCCAAAAAAGAAAAAAATCGTGAAAAACTCATGTCGACCTTGTTCCTGTCGACCTTTTGCCCATGTCGACCTTAGGCGTGTCGACCAATTGGTGGCGACCTAATGTGTGTCGACCTTTTTATTGTCGACCTGGAGTCCGGATACCGGCCCATACGGTGTGGAGTTTGTATATTTTCCCCGTGCTTGATTGAGTTTCCTCCCACTGTCCAAAAATATACTGGTAGGGTAACTGGCTCCCGCACAAAAAATGTAACCTAAGTGTTTGCACGTACCTGTGTTCAGGGCAGACGAGATGGGTCAAGTGTTCTTACCTGCCATCACATTCTTTGCTTCTATGTATTAGAGCCCTTTTATTTTCACCACCACCTGCTTGTGCTCACTGACTGAGACATTGCCTCCCTGCAGGATGACGGCTCGCTGAGAATGTCGCCTTTGCAGCCAGAAGTGAGGATTGATGATCACATGGTGGAGTCCGTGCTGGTCACGTTTGTCGGCTTCTTTTTCACCGGAATCATAGCCGTGGTTTATTCTTATGCGGTAAGTCACCGGCAGGCGCTGGAACGGACTAGCTTTTTCTGTGTTTAATTCTACCTAGCACAGTATATATGGATAGATTAAATGATTTGTGAGACTGGAGAAACATATATGCTGCAGCTGTTTGGATTTGCATGCGGAGGGCAACTAAGTAATGATCATATTGATTTTGTGAGGAGTGCTGCTTGGGAAACACACATATTTATATATATATATTGAAGCAGCACTCTCAATAAAAGGATTACTTTACTGATACCTTCCTATGTATCTCTACAGGTCCACCAAATAGCTGGGACTGAGAAACAATATTCAGACAAGGCAGGTGTAATAGCAAATATATTTCACTTGTCTTGTCTGAATATTGATTCTGAGTGCCGCTGCGATGTTACACCCCCCAAAAAAAAATCCCCCATGCCCCCTCTCTTTCCTCTGCAGAAACTGACCTCCGCTACAGACCTGTGGCACAGTAGGCTGTGGCATTGATTGGGGAGGCGGCACATGTGGAGAGAGTGCCGGCAGGAGGAGAGAGCACAGGCAGGCGGAGTGGGAGGATACACGGACGGAATGACATCATCATGTCACATCGTGGGGCGAGTCCTGGAGGGTGATTCATGTGCGGCTGCCGGCTAAGAAAGAAAGCACACTCCAGTCCACTGTCACTTATAAGACCGGGCAGCAGGAGAGGGGTACAGGAATGTGCAGTGAAACTGTGCTGCAGGCGTGGTGTGTGGGGGGTGCCTGACATTAGAGATTGCCTGTGCGCACCAAGCACCCCCCGTGCGCACGCCTATGGTTTTGCCCAACTGCTAAAAAATGTCCTGCTGCGATCAACTTGGAATTACCCCCAATGTTTTTGCTAGTGTGCATGTGCCGCCATGGTACTTGTAGTGTAGGTTAGGACCGGTAGCAGAGGTGTGAAGAGAGAAATGCAGGCATGTCAGGGCGTGTCACAGTCAGCGACTGAGTTTTCTTACACAGTGATACTGGTCCTGGCGTCTTACTTGGGCTGTGCATTCTGAACAACCATAGGATTGCCAGATGAGGTGCCTTTGTACACAGGCGGGCGGCGGATCTGAGAAGTCGGTGGTGGGTGTCTCCGTACAAAGGTCTGTGCCGGCGACACTTGCATATCTTGTCACATCCGCTGCGTACAAAGATGTAACAATCGGCGCAATTAGCACCTACCTCTGTATCAGGACAATAGTGTTTATATGATCCCTACTACAACCTTTCTTATTGGTCCATTCACCGCTGTGGGGAAATTGTGCGCAGGGAGAATGCAGACTGTTACACGACACTTGCTGTACACATTGTATAATGAAGAATCTCTTTTGTGAATTGAACCAATATTCAGCCAATCACAGCTTCACCTAGGAGCTAGGGAGAATACTGGGGTGTAATGCATTAATGCATTGCAATGATTGTGACTTTTGACCATGGCCCATACGGGTCTGGGACTCCAGGTCGACAACAAAAAGGTCGACACACCTTAGGGCGACGCCAGTTGGTCGACACACCTTAGGTCGACATGGACGAAAGGTCGACATAGGAAAAGGTCGACATGAGTTTATTATTTTCTTAGTACAGTGACCGGGAACCCCAATTAGTTCACCGCCTTTGCTCGTCATGCTTCGGGCATGGTGCCTTCGCTCCGCTACCGCTTTGCTCGGCACAGATTACCGTTCCAATCGTAGTCCACGTGGATCGTTAAGTATGAAAAGGTTCCAAAAAAGAAAAAAAATCGTGAAAAACTCATGTCGACCTTGTTCCTGTCGACCTTTTGCCAATGTCGACCTTAGGCGCGTCGACCAATTGGTGGCGACCTAATGTGTGTCGACCTTTTTATTGTCGACCTGGAGTCCGGATACCGGCCCATACGGTGTGGAGTTTGTATATTTTCCCCGTGCTTGATTGAGTTTCCTCCCACTGTCCAAAAATATACTGGTAGGGTAACTGGCTCCCGCACAAAAAATGTAACCTAAGTGTTTGCACGTACCTGTGTTCAGGGCAGACGAGATGGGTCAAGTGTTCTTACCTGCCATCACATTCTTTGCTTCTATGTATTAGAGCCCTTTTGTTTTCACCTCCACCTGCTTGTGCTCACTGACTGAGACATTGCCTCCCTGCAGGATGACGGCTCGCTGAGAATGTCGCCTTTGCAGCCAGAAGTGAGGATTGATGATCACATGGTGGAGTCCGTGCTGGTCACGTTTGTCGGCTTCTTTTTCACCGGAATCATAGCCGTGGTTTATTCTTATGCGGTAAGTCACCGGCAGGCGCTGGAACGGACTAGCTTTTTCTGTGTTTAATTCTACCTAGCACAGTATATATGGATAGATTAAATGATTTGTGAGACTGGAGAAACATATATGCTGCAGCTGTTTGGATTTGCATGCGGAGGGCAACTAAGTAATGATCATATTGATTTTGTGAGGAGTGCTGCTTGGGAAACACACATATTTATATATATATATTGAAGCAGCACTCTCAATAAAAGGATTACTTTACTGATACCTTCCTATGTATCTCTACAGGTCCACCAAATAGCTGGGACTGAGAAACAATATTCAGACAAGGCAGGTGTAATAGCAAATATATTTCACTTGTCTTGTCTGAATATTGTTTCTGAGTGCCGCTGCGATGTTACACCCCCCCAAAAAAAATCCCCCTGGCCCCCTCTCTTTCCTCTGCAGAAACTGACCTCCGCTACAGACCTGTGGCACGGGAGGCTGTGGCATTGATTGGGGAGGCGGCACATGTGGAGAGAGTGCCGGCAGGAGGAGAGAGCACAGGCAGGCGGAGTGGGAGGATACACGGACGGAATGACATCATCATGTCACATCGTGGGGCGAGTCCGGGAGGGTGATTCATGTGCGGCTGCCGGCTAAGAAAGAAAGCACACTCCAGTCCACTGTCACTTATAAGACCGGGCAGCAGGAGAGGGGTACAGGAATGTGCAGTGAAACTGTGCTGCAGGCGTGGTGTGTGGGGGGTGCCTGACATTAGAGATTGCCTGTGCGCACCAAGCACCCCCCGTGCGCACGCCTATGGTTTTGCCCAACTGCTAAAAAATGTCCTGCTGCGATCAACTTGGAATTACCCCCAATGTTTTTGCTAGTGTGCATGTGCCGCCATGGTACTTGTAGTGTAGGTTAGGACCGGTAGCAGAGGTGTGAAGAGAGAAATGCAGGCATGTCAGGGCGTGTCACAGTCAGCGACTGAGTTTTCTTATACAGGGATACTGGTCCTGGCATCTTACTTGGGCTGTGCATTCTGAACAACCATAGGATTGCCAGATGAGGTGCCTTTGTACACAGGCGGGCGGCGGATCTGAGAAGTCGGTGGTGGGTGTCTCCGTACAAAGGTCTGTGTCGGCGACACCTGCATATCTTGTCACATCCGCTGCGTACAAAGATGTAACAATCGGCGCAATTAGCACCTACCTCTGTATCAGGACAATAGTGTTTATGATCCCTACTACAACCTTTCTTATTGGTCCATTCACCGCTGTGGGGAAATTGTGCGCAGGGAGAATGCAGAATGTTACACGACACTTGCTGTACACATTGTATAATGAAGACTCTCTTTTGTGAATTGAACCAATATTCAGCCAATCACAGCTTCACCTAGGGGCTAGGGAGAATACTGGGGTGTAAGGCATTAATGCATTGCAATGATTGTGACTTTTGACCATGGCCCATACGGGTCTGGGACTCCAGGTCGACAACAAAAAGGTCGACACACCTTAGGTCGACGCCAGTTGGTCGACACACCTTAGGTCGACATGGACGAAAGGTCGACATAGGAAAAGGTCGACATGAGTTTATTATTTTCTTCGTACAGTGACCGGGAACCCCAATTAGTTCACCACCTTTGCTCGCCATGCTTCGGGCATGGTGCCTTCGCTCCGCTACCGCTTTGCTCGGCACAGATTACCGTTCCAATCGTAGTCCACGTGGATCGTTAAGTATGAAAAGGTTCCAAAAAAGAAAAAAATCGTGAAAAACTCATGTCGACCTTGTTCCTGTCGACCTTTTGCCCATGTCGACCTTAGGCGTGTCGACCAATTGGTGGCGACCTAATGTGTGTCGACCTTTTTATTGTCGACCTGGAGTCCGGATACCGGCCCATACGGTGTGGAGTTTGTATATTTTCCCCGTGCTTGATTGAGTTTCCTCCCACTGTCCAAAAATATACTGGTAGGGTAACTGGCTCCCGCACAAAAAATGTAACCTAAGTGTTTGCACGTACCTGTGTTCAGGGCAGACGCGATGGGTCAAGTGTTCTTACCTGCCATCACATTCTTTGCTTCTATGTATTAGAGCCCTTTTATTTTCACCACCACCTGCTTGTGCTCACTGACTGAGACATTGCCTCCCTGCAGGATGACGGCTCGCTGAGAATGTTGCCTTTGCAGCCAGAAGTGAGGATTGATGATCACATGGTGGAGTCCGTGCTGGTCACGTTTGTCGGCTTCTTTTTCACCGGAATCATAGCCGTGGTTTATTCTTATGCGGTAAGTCACCGGCAGGCGCTGGAACGGACTAGCTTTTTCTGTGTTTAATTCTACCTAGCACAGTATATATGGATAGATTAAATGATTTGTGAGACTGGAGAAACATATATGCTGCAGCTGTTTGAATTTGCATGCGGAGGGCAACTAAGTAATGATCATATTGATTTTGTGAAGAGTGCTGCTTGGGAAACACACATATTTATATATATATATTGAAGCAGCACTCTCAATAAAAGGATTACTTTACTGATACCTTCCTATGTATCTCTACAGGTCCACCAAATAGCTGGGACTGAGAAACAATATTCAGACAAGGCAGGTGTAATAGCAAATATATTTCACTTGTCTTGTCTGAATATTGATTCTGAGTGCCGCTGCGATGTTACACCCCCCCAAAAAAAATCCCCCTGGCCCCCTCTCTTTCCTCTGCAGAAACTGACCTCCGCTACAGACCTGTGGCACGGGAGGCTGTGGCATTGATTGGGGAGGCGGCACATGTGGAGAGAGTGCCGGCAGGAGGAGAGAGCACAGGCAGGCGGAGTGGGAGGATACACGGACGGAATGACATCATCATGTCACATCGTGGGGCGAGTCCGGGAGGGTGATTCATGTGCGGCTGCCGGCTAAGAAAGAAAGCACACTCCAGTCCACTGTCACTTATAAGACCGGGCAGCAGGAGAGGGGTACAGGAATGTGCAGTGAAACTGTGCTGCAGGCGTGGTGTGTGGGGGGTGCCTGACATTAGAGATTGCCTGTGCGCACCAAGCACCCCCCGTGCGCACGCCTATGGTTTTGCCCAACTGCTAAAAAATGTCCTGCTGCGATCAACTTGGAATTACCCCCAATGTTTTTGCTAGTGTGCATGTGCCGCCATGGTACTTGTAGTGTAGGTTAGGACCGGTAGCAGAGGTGTGAAGAGAGAAATGCAGGCATGTCAGGGCGTGTCACAGTCAGCGACTGAGTTTTCTTACACAGTGATACTGGTCCTGGCGTCTTACTTGGGCTCTGCATTCTGAACAACCATAGGATTGCCAGATGAGGTGCCTTTGTACACAGGCGGGCGGCGGATCTGAGAAGTCGGTGGTGGGTGTCTCCGTACAAAGGTCTGTGTCGGCGACACCTGCATATCTTGTCACATCCGCTGCGTACAAAGATGTAACAATCGGCGCAATTAGCACCTACCTCTGTATCAGGACAATAGTGTTTATGATCCCTACTACAACCTTTCTTATTGGTCCATTCACCGCTGTGGGGAAATTGTGCGCAGGGAGAATGCAGAATGTTACACGACACTTGCTGTACACATTGTATAATGAAGACTCTCTTTTGTGAATTGAACCAATATTCAGCCAATCACAGCTTCACCTAGGAGCTAGGGAGAATACTGGGGTGTAAGGCATTAATGCATTGCAATGATTGTGACTTTTGACCATGGCCCATACGGGTCTGGGACTCCAGGTCGACAACAAAAAGGTCGACACACCTTAGGTCGACGCCAGTTGGTCGACACGCCTTAGGTCGACATGGACGAAAGGTCGACATAGGAAAAGGTCGACATGAGTTTATTATTTTCTTCGTACAGTGACCGGGAACCCCAACTAGTTCACCGCCTTTGCTCGCCATGCTTCGGGCATGATGCCTTCGCTCCGCTACCGCTTTGCTCGGCACAGATTACCGCTCCAATCGTAGTCCACGTGGATCGTTAAGTATGAAAAGGTTCCAAAAAAGAAAAAAATTGTGAAAAACTCATGTCGACCTTGTTCCTGTCGACCTTTTGCCCATGTCGACCTTAGGCGTGTCGACCAATTGGTGGCGACCTAATGTGTGTCGACCTTTTTATTGTCGACCTGGAGTCCGGATACCGGCCCATACGGTGTGGAGTTTGTATATTTTCCCCGTGCTTGATTGAGTTTCCTCCCACTGTCCAAAAATATACTGGTAGGGTAACTGGCTCCCGCACAAAAAATGTAACCTAGGTGTTTGCACGTACCTGTGTTCAGGGCAGACGAGATGGGTCAAGTGTTCTTACCTGCCATCACATTCTTTGCTTCTATGTATTAGAGCCCTTTTATTTTCACCACCACCTGCTTGTGCTCACTGACTGAGACATTGCCTCCCTGCAGGATGACGGCCGCTGAGAATGTCGCCTTTGCAGCCAGAAGTGAGGATTGATGATCACATGGTGGAGTCCGTGCTGGTCACGTTTGTCGGCTTCTTTTTACCGGAATCATAGCCGTGGTTTATTCTTATGCGGTAAGTCACCGGCAGGCGCTGCAACGGACTAGCTTTTTCTGTGTTTAATTCTACCTAGCACAGTATATATGGATAGATTAAATGATTTGTGAGACTGGAGAAACATATATGCTGCAGCTGTTTGGATTTGCATGCGGAGGGCAACTAAGTAATGATCATATTGATTTTGTGAGGAGTGCTGCTTGGGAAACACACATATTTATATATATATATTGAAGCAGCACTCTCAATAAAAGGATTACTTTACTGATACCTTCCTATGTATCTCTACAGGTCCACCAAATAGCTGGGACTGAGAAACAATATTCAGACAAGGCAGGTGTAATAGCAAATATATTTCACTTGTCTTGTCTGAATATTGATTCTGAGTGCCGCTGCGATGTTACACCCCCCAAAAAAAAATCCCCCTGGCCCCCTCTCTTTCCTCTGCAGAAACTGACCTCCGCTACAGACCTGTGGCACGGGAGGCTGTGGCATTGATTGGGGAGGCGGCACATGTGGAGAGAGTGCCGGCAGGAGGAGAGAGCACAGGCAGGTGGAGTGGGAGGATACACGGACGGAATGACATCATCATGTCACATCGTGGGGCGAGTCCGGGAGGGTGATTCATGTGCGGCTGCCGGCTAAGAAAGAAAGCACACTCCAGTCCACTGTCACTTATAAGACCGGGCAGCAGGAGAGGGGTACAGGAATGTGCAGTGAAACTGTGCTGCAGGCGTGGTGTGTGGGGGGTGCCTGACATTAGAGATTCCCTGTGCGCACCAGGCACCCCCCGTGCGCACGCCTATGGTTTTGCCCAACTGCTAAAAAATGTCCTGCTGCGATCAACAGGAGAGAGAATTGACTGCATAGGAAAGGAAAGAGTTAAACATCTGGGGAGGGGTGGACCTAGCTGTTAGGAAAGTACAGCCTTCTTTAGGGGGAGGGTTTGATATATATAGGGAAGTTGAGGCCATCTTAGTTCTCTTGGTGGATTTGCTTTTAGGTGAGTGCTGCATTGCAGACAATTTTGTTTTTCATTCACTGTGCAAACAGATTAACAAAGTTACCCCCACCTTCTTGTAATACTCCTCCTCTCCACCTTCTTATTACCTGCTGCTATGGCTGCCCGCCCCCAGCGCGTTCTACGGGCCCCGGCTCGGTACCGTGGGTCAGACGGTCGAGCGGGCTCTGAGGATGCAGTGGGCAGCATGGGGGACGGGGCTCCGTCCCTCGGGGCCTCAGCAAACAGGGACGCGGGCATCATAAGCAGGGCCCGGTCGGGCTCGCCGCCGGGAGCCGAGTCGGTCACACCGGCCGGGCGAGGGCGGCGTGGGGGACCAGGGGTCCCTGCAGGCCGCCCGAGGATTGACGGGCGGCGGCCGTCCCCTCCGGGAGCCGCCGAGTCCGGGATCGTGTCGGGCGCCCGCGGGCGGGCGCGCGCGCCGCGGGAGGCGCTCGGCGGGTTCAGGTCCTAGCCCTCCTCCCTTGCCACGGCCGAATGTTAGTGCCGGGCGGGGGGAGAGGACGGAAAGGGGAGCTGGCGGTCGCCGCGTGGGGCCTGTGCAGGAGCCTCGCGCGGCGGCCGAGGAGGAGACGCAGTCTGGGAGCCCGATGGCGGCAAGAGGTGGGACGCGCGCACGGGGTGCGCGCGCGCCCACGCTCGCTCCGGGCGGCGCCGGCCGCGCACGTGTGCGCGCAGCTGCGCCGCCAACGCACCAAACACCCCTTTTGACTCCCCGGATGCCGGAGTCAGGCAGGGGGAGGGGGCATGCAAGGGGGGTGCAGCGTGTGCCTCTGGTAGGCAGCGCTGGGCGCAGAGAGTTGGAGCCAGCGGATAGGGCCACGGCAGGAACTGCACGGGGTGACCAGGAGCAGCATGCGCGTGCGCACACCGGAGGTCGTGCGACGCGCGGGGGAACGCACAGGGGTGCATCGCGGGTCTCTTTGACTCCACACACCAGCCCTACAGAGGCGGGACGCAGCGGGTCCCGCGGGCGGAGGGGAGACAGGGAATGGGTCAGCGGCCGCAGGGCCGCGGCTCGGGCCGCTGTGCACGACAGCGGGTCCTCCCCAGGACCGGGGGATTCTGCTGCTTCGTCGGGGAGGGAGGACGAAGGATCAGAAATGGAGAGCGGATGGTCCGGCCGGGGGGCACTTGCCTTCACGTCGGAGCAGGAGGGGCCGGGTCCCCGGGTCACATCGGCCGGTCGGCAGGCGCGGGCTCGCGCCCAACCAAGGACCGGTGGTCCTTCGGGCGCCGTTGACGGGGGTCGCGGCACGCGGGATCCTCCCGGGGCCCTAGCGTCGGCTCTGGCCACGGTAGTAGAGACTTTGGGGCCGTTAGCTGCAGTGGCTTCCCCTAGGGCGCAGGCGGATTTCGGCCAGTTGGCGAGAGGCAGGGGGTCTGGCAAGCGGAGGGCCTCAGCGGCGCAGCGGGTGGCACGAGCCTGCCGAGAGCTGGGGGCCGCCGCTGCGGAGCTGGAGCTAGGTGCGGACCGGGAACAGCAGGGGCGCGCGCTCACTGTGCATTCCACACGGGGGGCCCGGCGTGCGCCGCAAGCATGGGCCGGGCCCTCTTCTGCTTTGTCGTCCACAGAGGGCCGAGAAGAAGGGGATTTGGCAGATTTCGTGGAGGACGATGATTGGGCTGAGGAGGATGAGGATTCCAGGTCGGAGAGGTCGATGGCATCCGGTGAGTTGGTACAGTCTATATCAATTTCCCCCACGAGCTCGAGTTCGCATAGCTCTTCGTCTTCCTCCTCTTCCTCTTCTTTGTCGTAGCAAGCGTCCGACGTAGACAGTACTTCTAGGGCAAGGAAGAAGGCGGCAAAATTTGCCAAGCGGGCAGCAAAACAGCAGAAGAGGCGTAAGCGGCGCAAGCGAGTTAGTGAGGAGGAGCGTAGGGCAAAAAAGCGGCGCGACTTGCCTGGGGTAGTGCGCTGCGAGCACACCACAGTTATGCGGGGGCTGCGAGACAGCTGCCGCAAGAAGATACGTAGGGGTGACTTCGTGGACTTATTCGTTTTGACTAAGGCCATGAAGAAGGATTACAAAGCGGCGGCCGCTAAGAAGGGCATGGGGACAGAGGTTTTCCGGTCTTTTGATAATTGGCTGGCCGGTTTCTGGGTCTTTGCGGCATGCTATTTGGAGGATAGGCCGGAAGAGCACATGAATATTATCCGGTACCTGCATCTCGTGCACGACATGCAGTGCACATCCTCGGGCTCGGAATGGCGCCGGTATGACCAAGAGTTTCGGGAGAAACAGGACGGGCTACGGGTCATGGATTTTGGGTTCAAGGACGTGGAGGTCTGGCTCAAAGTGACCCGGGCATCACAGCAGGAGGAAGAACCCCAGAAACAGAGAGCAGGTGGGCGTCGAGCAGGGTCATCAGCCCAGGGGGCGGGCGCGGACGGGGGATTTGCCAGGACAGGCGGATTGGCCGTTCGCGCGGGCGGGCGGTCTGCCCCACGAGGGAAATGCTTCGCTTTTAACAGCGGAGCATGTTCCTTTGGCAAGCAGTGTCGTTTTCGTCACTCCTGCCAGCAGTGTGGAGGAGCCCACCCAGCCTCCTCTTGTTTCAAAGGTGGTCGACAGGGAAATCGGGGAAAACAAGCGTACCCTAAGCAGGCCGCGAGCGGGACCGCTCGGCAGAGCCCCGACGCCAGTTAAGCTGGAAACGATGGGCAAGTGGTTGGATCTGTATCCAAATAAAAGGGATGCAAAATTTTTGTTAGACGGTTTTAGGTTTGGTTTTCGCTTGCCTGTTGCGAGCGAAGTGTCCGTGCGCGCGAAGAGGAACCTCCAGTCTGCCCGAGCTTTGCCGACTGTGCTGCGGGAGAAAGTGGATAAGGAGGTCGGGTTGGGCAGGATGGAGGGGCCGTTTAGGTCACCCCCGGTGGATGACTTGGTCATCTCCCCGGTCGGGGTGGTACCGAAGAAGACTCCAGGCGCTTTTCGGCTCATCCAGCATCTTTCTTACCCGCCGGGGGCATCGGTCAACGATGCAATACCACCGGCTCATTGCTCGGTGGTGTATCAGTCATTTGACGGGCCGCTAGAGATGGTCCGCAGCTACGGGAGCGGGGCCCTCATGGCTAAGATTGATGTTGAATCAGCCTTTAGATTACTGCCATTGCATCCGGACTCATTCCGTTTTATGGGTTTCCGGATTGGGGCGGAGTATTTCATCGGCAAATGTCTGCCGATGGGATGTTCCGTTTCATGCTCATTTTTCGAGCGTTTTAGCACGTTTCTTCATTGGTGCGTGGAGTCTGGGTCAGGCGGTCACGGGGTTGCCCATTACCTCGATGATTTCCTGTGTGCGGGTCCGGCTAATGACGCAAGGTGCGGCGACTTGCTGTTTAGCACCCGGGCTCTTTTTTACCACTTCGGTGTTCCTGTAGCCAGGGACAAAACGGAGGGTCCGAACTCCTGCCTATCATTTTTGGGGATTGAAATTGACACTGTGGCGGGAGAGTGTCGCCTGCCCCGGGACAAAGTGTCGAAGCTCCGCGAAACCATTTGCCGGTTCAACGGCTCGCGTAAAGTTACGCTGCGGCAGGCGCAGTCCTTGTTGGGCATGCTGAACTTTGCTTGTCGGGTAATACCGATGGGCAGGGTTTTCTGCCGGAAGCTCGAAAGGGCGACGGCGGGGTGTGCCAGGCCTCATCATTTCGTGCGATTGTCCTCTGAATTAAAAAGGGATTTGGCCGTCTGGGCTTCGTTCCTGGAGGATTTCAACGGAGTGAGCATGTGGCAAGCGCCAGCCGTAGACAGCGAGCGGTTGCAGCTGTTTACTGATGCTGCAGGTGCCTTTGGATTCGGTTGTTTTTTGGAGGGATCGTGGTGTGCGGCATCCTGGCCGGCAAACTGGCATAGCGAGGGTCTTACAAAAGATCTGGTGCTGCTGGAGCTTTTTCCCATTATGGTAGCGTTGGAGGTCTGGGGCGATCGGTTGGCTAACCGCAGCATATTGTTTAGATGCGATAATCTGGGCGCGGTGCATGCGATTAATAACCAGAGGGCGAGATCGCTAGTGGTGCTGCGGGTGCTCGGGCAATTGCTTTTGACATGCTTGCGTAGGAACCTATGGTTCCGGGCACAACACGTGCCCGGTTTGGAGAACGGAATTGCAGACGCGTTGTCGCGTGGACAGTGGGAGAGATTTGGGGTTTTGGCACCCGAGGCCGAGGAGCAAGGTTTTCACTGTCCCGGTTATGTTTGGCAGGTGATCGAGCCGGACTGGAGGGTCTAGCGTTGCGGTCAGTCGCGCCAGCCACGCTTAAGGCTTACGGACAAGCTTGGAGCGAGTGGGAGGAGTTTGTCCAAGGTCGTCAGCATCAAGGTAAGAGCAAGCATCGGCTGATGCTTTCTTTTATTTGGCAGCTTTACGTTTCCGGTAGGTCCCGAGCGGTGGTATCACGGTACTTGGCTGGCGTCTCATTTTTCTGCAAGCTGCGAGGCGTCCCTGATGTAACAAAAAGCGAGGTTCTGCGGAAGGCAA
This sequence comes from Pseudophryne corroboree, assembly GCF_028390025.1. Classification (NCBI taxonomy): domain Eukaryota; kingdom Metazoa; phylum Chordata; class Amphibia; order Anura; family Myobatrachidae; genus Pseudophryne; species Pseudophryne corroboree. The sequence goes on from NW_026969033.1 coordinate 20,035, forward strand.
TGAAAGGGTGGGCGCGAGTTGCACCGACGCCACCAGATAGGAGGCGGCCCATCGATGCGGCCTTGTTGCCGGCCGTCATCGCGGCGGTGGGGCGAGTCGCATCGTCCAGGTTTGAGACGCTTTTGTTCAGTTTGGCGTTCTCAATGGCTTACCACGGGGCCTTTCGGGTTTCCGAGTTGGTAGCGCCTTCCAAGAGAGCAGATTCGCGCATGCTGGTCGGAGACGTTGTAGTGGGTGAGAGGTCCTTGCTGTGCAGATTGCGGCGCTCTAAGACGGATCAAGTGGGGAGAGGGCGCTGGGTCACTATGGTTCCAGCGCTAGAGGAGAGCTTGGGCCTCCCACCCGCTGCTTTCGGTACCCATTCCTTTCGAATAGGCGCGGCGACGTCGGCTGCTGCGGCGGGTTTTTCCAGAACTGAAATCCAGGCGGTTGGGCGATGGAAGTCGTCAAGTTATAGACGATACATTCGCCCCGTCGCGTGAGAAGTCGGTTTGCACCTAGTGCTTTGTTTTATTTGCAATGTATTATGTTGTTCCAGTTCTGTGATTTTATGGTGTTGTGCATTTGTTAGTGTTTCCCCCTTTTTTATCCTACTCAGGGATTAGCTACTCGCCGTTGCTGACATGAGTCGGCAGCGGGGGTCTGGAGTTATTTTGCGATTTTTTTGTCTGACTTGACGGACTGAATTCTAATCTACAATTCGGCTAATCTGGTCTAATCAGAGTCCCTCAGCAGGTCTTTACGCTTTCACCTCCAGCTGAGTTATTACATGTGTTTCCCATTTTATACCCCCCCCCCCCTCCCTGTTTTATTTTGTTTGTTTTATTTGATCTTTCCCCTTTGTGTCTTTAATTGCGCTTTAAATTGGCAACGAAGCATGGTGCAGTTCGGCTAGGCCGTGACTGCTGCAATAGCGAGATCTAAAGTTTTTCTTTTTGGCAGATCCTTCAGTGTAAACAATTAATAAGCCTCTTAGTAATCAATTCTACCCCTCTTTTCCCCTTCAGGATGGTTTGACGACAATTTGGCCGTTTGGGTGGTTGGCCACTCTTACATTTACTGGGCGGCCAGGTTTGTGGCCTCGGAAGGGTCTCAGGCATTGCTTGGAGCACAGGGTGTCAGATGGCTTGGCTGGCGAGGAATGATGTGGGGTGAGCTGAAGAGTAGGTTAGTGAGTCAGGCCAGCAAGCATGGAGTCCCTAGGGTCTTGGTTGTCCATCTAGGTGGCCAACGACCTGGGGAAGAGGACATCCTTGGATCTGCGGTGGGCCATGATACATGATCTGGCAAGTGTGGCCGCAACATGGACCAATTGTGTGTTGTTTTTTTCAATGATGGTGCCAAGATTGTGTTGGAGGGGTGTGGCGGATGGGCGCCAGATTGACGAGGCCCGGAAAAAGGTGAACGGGGCGGTGGCAAAGTGGGTGCTGTCCCACGGAGGGAGGGTGGTTCGCCACCCGAGGATTCGGCTCAGAGACAGCCACCTTTTCCGGCATGATGGAGTACATCTATCCAATGAGGGGATGATGTTTTTTCTGGAGGATCTAGTTTTCGCTTTGCAGGAGTTAGGGTAGGTTTATGGTGGCGGTGCGAAAGACTTTGGGGATGAGTCTTTCGCTGTTGGCGGAAAAGAACGGCAGTTTTGTATTGTAGGGAAAACTGTAGTGTTTTACAGTTGGTTGTGGTTTAGGTGCACTCACCTCCATCGACTTATGGCCGCTTGACCACCCGTCCGGGAAGGCAGCGGCAGGGCACCCAGGAGCGGTGGGTAGTCACTGTGGGGGTGGAGTTGTCACCTATTACCGGTTTATGATAAGTTTTAGTAAATTTATAGGGTTAGTTATTTAAGGTTAATTTAGGTTAATTGAGCCGTTCTTTTGGGCCGCCACCATATGCCGGCGGGAGCGGCATATTAAATTAATTTCTTTATTACAGGTTTGCTAATGGATAGGGACAAATAAATAGCTAGCAATTTTCTGCCAAAATTCAAGTCTCCGTGTCGTTATTTCTGGTTCTAGGTTATGAATGCTTTACTTTCAAAGAAAGGGGTCCACCAAATATCACTAAGATGTTTAGGAGAGAGAATTGACTGCATAGGAAAGGAAAGAGTTAAACATCTGGGGAGGGGTGGACCTAGCTGTTAGGAAAGTACAGCCTTCTTTAGGGGGAGGGTTAGATATATATAGGGAAGGTGAGGCCATCTTAGTTCTCTTGGTGGATTTGCTTTCCCACCCTCCCGCCCTGGTAGTAGGAAATTCTGGCACGTGGTGCTTTGGCGTTAAGTTGTTGGCTGGTTTATCGTTGGCTATTTATTGGCGGAAAAGAACGGCAGTTTTGTATTGTAGGGAAAACTGTAGTGTTTTACAGTTGGTTGTGGTTTAGGTGCACTCACCTCCATCGACTTATGGCCGCTTGACCACCCGTCCGGGAAGGCAGCGGCAGGGCACCCAGGAGCGGTGGGTAGTCACTGTGGGGGTTGAGTTGTCACCTATTACCGGTTTATGATAAGTTTTAGTAAATTTATAGGGTTAGTTATTTAAGGTTAATTTAGGTTAATTGAGCCGTTCTTTTGGGCCGCCACCATATGCCGGCGGGAGCGGCATATTAAATTAATTTCTTTATTACAGGTTTGCTAATGGATAGGGACAAATAAATAGCTAGCAATTTTCTGCCAAAATTCAAGTCTCCGTGTCGTTATTTCTGGTTCTAGGTTATGAATGCTTTACTTTCAAAGAAAGGGGTCCACCAAATATCACTAAGATGTTTATGGAATTACCCCCAATGTTTTTGCTAGTGTGCATGTGCCGCCATGGTACTTGTAGTGTAGGTTAGGACCGGTAGCAGAGGTGTGAAGAGAGAAATGCAGGCATGTCAGGGCGTGTCACAGTCAGCGACTGAGTTTTCTTACACAGTGATACTGGTCCTGGCGTCTTACTTGGGCTGTGCATTCTGAACAACCATAGGATTGCCAGATGAGGTGCCTTTGTACACAGGCGGGCGGCGGATCTGAGAAGTCGGTGGTGGGTGTCTCCGTACAAAGGTCTGTGTCGGCGACACTTGCATATCTTGACACATCCGCTGCGTACAAAGATGTAACAATCGGCGCAATTAGCACCTACCTCTGTATCAGGACAATAGTGTTTATGATCCCTACTACAACCTTTCTTATTGGTCCATTCACCGCTGTGGGGAAATTGTGCGCAGGGAGAATGCAGAATGTTACACGACACTTGCTGTACACATTGTATAATGAAGACTCTCTTTTGTGAATTGAACCAATATTCAGCCAATTACAGCTTCACCTAGGAGCTAGGGAGAATACTGGGGTGTAAGGCATTAATGCATTGCAATGATTGTGACTTTTGACCATGGCCCATACGGGTCTGGGACTCCAGGTCGACAACAAAAAGGTCGACACACCTTAGGTCGACGCCAGTTGGTCGACACACCTTAGGTCGACATGGACGAAAGGTCGACATAGGAAAAGGTCGACATGATTTTATTATTTTCTTCGTACAGTGACCGGGAACCCCAATTAGTTCACCGCCTTTGCTCGCCATGCTTCGGGCATGGTGCCTTCGCTCTGCTACTGCTTTGCTCGGCACAGATTACCGTTCCAATCGTAGTCCACGTGGATCGTTAAGTATGAAAAGGTTCCAAAAAAGAAAAAAATCGTGAAAAACTCATGTCGACCTTGTTCCTGTCGACCTTTTGCCCATGTCGACCTTAGGCGTGTCGACCAATTGGTGGCGACCTAATGTGTGTCGACCTTTTTATTGTCGACCTGGAGTCCGGATACCGGCCCATACGGTGTGGAGTTTGTATATTTTCCCCGTGCTTGATTGAGTTTCCTCCCACTGTCCAAAAATATACTGGTAGGGTAACTGGCTCCCGCACAAAAAATGTAACCTAAGTGTTTGCACGTACCTGTGTTCAGGGCAGACGAGATGGGTCAAGTGTTCTTACCTGCCATCACATTCTTTGCTTCTATGTATTAGAGCCCTTTTATTTTCACCACCACCTGCTTGTGCTCACTGACTGAGACATTGCCTCCCTGCAGGATGACGGCTCGCTGAGAATGTCACCTTTGCAGCCAGAAGTGAGGATTGATGATCACATGGTGGAGTCCGTGCTGGTCACGTTTGTCGGCTTCTTTTTCACCGGAATCATAGCCGTGGTTTATTCTTATGCTGTAAGTCACCGGCAGGCGCTGGAACGGACTAGCTTTTTCTGTGTTTAATTCTACCTAGCACAGTATATATGGATAGATTAAATGATTTGTGAGACTGGAGAAACATATATGCTGCAGCTGTTTGGATTTGCATGCGGAGGGCAACTAAGTAATGATCATATTGATTTTGTGAGGAGTGCTGCTTGGGAAACACACATATTTATATATATATATTGAAGCAGCACTCTCAATAAAAGGATTACTTTACTGATACCTTCCTATGTATCTCTACAGGTCCACCAAATAGCTGGGACTGAGAAACAATATTCAGACAAGGCAGGTGTAATAACAAATATATTTCACTTGTCTTGTCTGAATATTGTTTCTGAGTGCCGCTGCGATGTTACACCCCCAAAAAAAAAATCCCCCTGGCCCCCTCTCTTTCCTCTGCAGAAACTGACCTCCGCTACAGACCTGTGGCACGGGAGGCTGTGGCATTGATTGGGGAGGCGGCACATGTGGAGAGAGTGCCGGCAGGAGGAGAGAGCACAGGCAGGCGGAGTGGGAGGATACACGGACGGAATGACATCATCATGTCACATCGTGGGGCGAGTCCGGGAGGGTGATTCATGTGCGGCTGCCGGCTAAGAAAGAAAGCACACTCCAGTCCACTGTCACTTATAAGACCGGGCAGCAGGAGAGGGGTACAGGAATGTGCAGTGAAACTGTGCTGCAGGCGTGGTGTGTGGGGGGTGCCTGACATTAGAGATTGCCTGTGCGCACCAGGCACCCCCCGTGCGCACGCCTATGGTTTTGCCCAACTGCTAAAAAATGTCCTGCTGCGATCAACTTGGAATTACCCCCAATGTTTTTGCTAGTGTGCATGTGCCGCCATGGTACTTGTAGTGTAGGTTAGGACCGGTAGCAGAGGTGTGAAGTAGAGATGAGCGCCTGAAATTTTTCGGGTTTTGTGTTTTGGTTTTGGGTTCGGTTCCGCGGCCGTGTTTTGGGTTCGAACGCGTTTTGGCAAAACCTCACCGATTTTTTTTTGTCGGATTCGGGTGTGTTTTGGATTCGGGTGTTTTTTTTAAAAAACACTAAAAAACAGCTTAAATCATAGAATTTGGGGGTCATTTTGATCCCAAAGTATTATTAACCTCAAAAACCATAATTTACACTCATTTTCAGTCTATTCTGAATACCTCACACCTCACAATATTATTTTTAGTCCTAAAATTTGCACCTAGGTCGCTGGATGACTAAGCTGGGCGACCCTAGTGGCCGACACAAACACCGGGCCCATCTAGGAGTGGCACTGCAGTGTCACGCAGGATGTCCCTTCCAAAAAACCCTCCCTAAACAGCACATGACGCAAAGAAAAAAAGAGGCGCAATGAGGTAGCTGACTGTGTGAGTAAGATAAGCGACCCTAGTGGCCGACACAAACACCGGGCCCATCTAGGAGTGGCACTGCAGTGTCACGCAGGATGGCCCTTCCAAAAAACCCTCCCCAAACAGCACATGACGCAAAGAAAAAAAGAGGCGCAATGAGGTAGCTGACTGTGTGAGTAAGATAAGCGACCCTAGTGGCCGACACAAACACCGGGCCCATCTAGGAGTGGCACTGCAGTGTCACGCAGGATGTCCCTTCCAAAAAAACCCTCCCCAAACAGCACATGACGCAAAGAAAAAAAGAGGCGCAATGAGGTAGCTGACTGTGTGAGTAAGATAAGCGACCCTAGTGGCCGACACAAACACCGGGCCCATCTAGGAGTGGCACTGCAGTGTCACGCAGGATGTCCCTTCCAAAAAACCCTCCCCAAACAGCACATGACGCAAAGAAAAAAAGAGGCGCAATGAGGTAGCTGACTGTGTGAGTAAGATAAGCGACCCTAGTGGCCGACACAAACACCGGGCCCATCTAGGAGTGGCACTGCAGTGTCACGCAGGATGGCCCTTCCAAAAAACCCTCCCCAAACAGCACATGACGCAAAGAAAAAAAGAGGCGCAATGAGGTAGCTGACTGTGTGAGTAAGATAAGCGACCCTAGTGGCCGACACAAACACCGGGCCCATCTAGGAGTGGCACTGCAGTGTCACGCAGGATGGCCCTTCCAAAAAACCCTCCCCAAACAGCACATGACGCAAAGAAAAAAAGAGGCGCAATGAGGTAGCTGACTGTGTGAGTAAGATAAGCGACCCTAGTGGCCGACACAAACACCGGGCCCATCTAGGAGTGGCACTGCAGTGTCACGCAGGATGGCCCTTCCAAAAAACCCTCCCCAAACAGCACATGACGCAAAGAAAAATTAAAGAAAAAAAGAGGTGCAAGATGGAATTGTCCTTGGGCCCTCCCACCCACCCTTATGTTGTATAAACAGGACATGCACACTTTAACCAACCCATCATTTCAGTGATAGGGTCTGCCACACGACTGTGACTGATATGACGGGTTGGTTTGGACCCCCACCAAAAAAGAAGCAATTAATCTCTCCTTGCACAAACTGGCTCTACAGAGGCAAGATGTCCACCTCATCATCATCCTCCGATATATCACCGTGTACATCCCCCTCCTCACAGATTATCAATTCGTCCCCACTGGAATCCACCATCTCAGCTCCCTGTGTACTTTGTGGAGGCAATTGCTGCTGGTCAATGTCTCCGCGGAGGAATTGATTATAATTCATTTTAATGAACATCATCTTCTCCACATTTTCTGGATGTAACCTCGTACGCCGATTGCTGACAAGGTGAGCGGCGGCACTAAACACTCTTTCGGAGTACACACTTGTGGGAGGGCAACTTAGGTAGAATAAAGCCAGTTTGTGCAAGGGCCTCCAAATTGCCTCTTTTTCCTGCCAGTATAAGTACGGACTGTGTGACGTGCCTACTTGGATGCGGTCACTCATATAATCCTCCACCATTCTTTCAATGGTGAGAGAATCATATGCAGTGACAGTAGACGACATGTCCGTAATTGTTGTCAGGTCCTTCAGTCCGGACCAGATGTCAGCATCAGCAGTCGCTCCAGACTGCCCTGCATCACCGCCAGCGGGTGGGCTCGGAATTCTGAGCCTTTTCCTCGCACCCCCAGTTGCGGGAGAATGTGAAGGAGGAGATGTTGACAGGTCGCGTTCCGCTTGACTTGACAATTTTCTCACCAGCAGGTCTTTCAACCCCAGCAGACTTGTGTCTGCCGGAAAGAGAGATCCAAGGTAGGTTTTAAATCTAGGATCGAGCACGGTGGCCAAAATGTAGTGCTCTGATTTCAACAGATTGACCACCCGTGAATCCTGGTTAAGCGAATTAAGGGCTCCATCCACAAGTCCCACATGCCTAGCGGAATCGCTCCGTGTTAGCTCCTCCTTCAATGTCTCCAGCTTCTTCTGCAAAAGCCTGATGAGGGGAATGACCTGACTCAGGCTGGCAGTGTCTGAACTGACTTCACGTGTGGCAAGTTCAAAGGGCATCAGAACCTTGCACAACGTTGAAATCATTCTCCACTGCGCTTGAGACAGGTGCATTCCACCTCCTATATCGTGGTCAGATGTATAGGCTTGAATGGCCTTTTGCTGCTCCTCCAACCTCTGAAGCATATAGAGGGTTGAATTCCACCTCGTTACCACTTCTTGCTTCAGATGATGGCAGGGCAGGTTCAGGCGTTTTTGGTGTTGCTCCAGTCTTCTGTACGTGGTGCCTGTACGCCGAAAGTGTCCCGCAATTCTTCTGGCCACCGACAGCATCTCTTGCACGCCCCTGTCGTTTTTTTAAAAATTCTGCACCACCAAATTCAAGGTATGTGCAAAACATGGGACGTGCTGGAATTTGCCCATATTTAATGCACACACAATATTGCTGGCGTTGTCCGATGCCACAAATCCACAGGAGAGTCCAATTGGGGTAAGCCATTCCGCGATGATCTTCCTCAGTTGCCGTAAGAGGTTTTCAGCTGTGTGCGTATTCTGGAAACCGGTGATACAAAGCGTAGCCTGCCTAGGAAAGAGTTGGCGTTTGCGAGATGCTGCTACTGGTGCCGCCGCTGCTGTTCTTGCGGCGGGAGTCCATACATCTACCCAGTGGGCTGTCACAGTCATATAGTCCTGACCCTGCCCTGCTCCACTTGTCCACATGTCCGTGGTTAAGTGGACATTGGGTACAACTGCATTTTTTAGGACACTGGTGAGTCTTTTTCTGACGTCCGTGTACATTCTCAGTATCGCCTGCCTAGAGAAGTGGAACCTAGATGGTATTTGGTAACGGGGGCACACTGCCTCAATAAATTGTCTAGTTCCCTGTGAACTAACGGCGGATACCGGACGCACGTCTAACACCAACATAGTTGTCAAGGCCTCAGTTATCCGCTTTGCAGCAGGATGACTGCTGTGATATTTCATCTTCCTCGCAAAGGACTGTTGGACAGTCAATTGTTTACTGGAAGTAGTACAAGTGGGCTTACGACTTCCCCTCTGGGATGACCATCGACTCCCAGCAGCAACAACAGCAGCGCCAGCAGCAGTAGGCGTTACACGCAAGGATGCATCGGAGGAATCCCAGGCAGGAGAGGAATCATCAGAATTGCCAGTGACATGGCCTGCAGGACTATTGGCATTCCTGGGGAAGGAGGAAATTGACACTGAGGGAGTTGGTGGGGTGGTTTGCGGGAGCTTGGTTACAAGAGGAAGGGATTTACTGGTCAGTGGACTGCTTCCGCTGTCACCCAAAGTTTTTGAACTTGTCACTGACTTATTATGAATGCGCTGCAGGTGACGTATAAGGGAGGATGTTCCGAGGTGGTTAACGTCCTTACCCCTACTTATTACAGCTTGACAAAGGCAACACACGGCTTGACACCTGTTGTCCGCATTTCTGTTGAAATACCTCCACACCGAAGAGCTGATTTTTTTGGTATTTTCACCAGGCATGTCAACGGCCATATTCCTCCCACGGACAACAGGTGTCTCCCCGGGTGCCTGACTTAAACAAACCACCTCACCATCAGAATCCTCCTGGTCAATTTCCTCCCCAGCGCCAGCATCACCCATATCCTCCTCATCCTGGTGTACTTCAACACTGACATCTTCAATCTGACTATCAGGAACTGGACTGCGGGTGCTCCTTCCAGCACTTGCAGGGGGCGTGCAAATGGTGGAAGGCGCATGCTCTTCACGTCCAGTGTTGGGAAGGTCAGGCATCGCAACCGACACAATTGGACTCTCCTTGTGGATTTGGGATTTCGAAGAACGCACAGTTCTTTGCGGTGCTACTGCTTTTGCCAGCTTGAGTCTTTTCATTTTTCTAGCGGGAGGCTGAGTGCTTCCATCCTCATGTGAAGCTGAACCACTAGCCATGAACATAGGCCAGGGCCTCAGCCGTTCCTTGCCACTCCGTGTGGTAAATGGCATATTGGCAAGTTTACGCTTCTCCTCCGACAATTTTATTTTAGGTTTTGGAGTCCTTTTTTTACTGATATTTGGTGTTTTGGATTTGACATGCTCTGTACTATGACATTGGGCATCGGCCTTGGCAGACGACGTTGCTGGCATTTCATCGTCTCGGCCATGACTAGTGGCAGCAGCTTCAGCACGAGGTGGAAGTGGATCTTGATCTTTCCCTAATTTTGGAACCTCAACATTTTTGTTCTCCATATTTTAATAGGCACAACTAAAAGGCACCTCAGGTAAACAATGGAGATGGATGGATACTAGTATACTTATGGACGGACTGCCGAGTGCCGACACAGAGGTAGCTACAGCCGTGGACTACCGTACTGTGTCTGCTGCTAATATAGACTGGATGATAATGAGATGTAGTATATATAAAGAAGAAAGAAAAAAAATAACCACGGGTAGGTAGTGGTACTAGGTGGTATACAATTATGGATGGACTGCCGAGTGCCGACACAGAGGTAGCTACAGCCGTGGACTACCGTACTGTGTCTGCTGCTAATATAGACTGGATGATAATGAGATGTAGTATATATAAAGAAGAAAGAAAAAAAAACCACGGGTAGGTACTAGGTGGTATACAATTATGGATGGACTGCCGAGTGCCGACACAGAGGTAGCTACAGCCGTGGACTACCGTACTGTGTCTGCTGCTAATATAGACTGGATGATAATGAGATGTAGTATATATAAAGAAGAAAGAAAAAAAAACCACGGGTAGGTAGTGGTACTAGGTGGTATACAATTATGGATGGACTGCCGAGTGCCGACACAGAGGTAGCTACAGCCGTGGACTACCGTACTGTGTCTGCTGCTAATATAGACTGGATGATAATGAGATGTAGTATATATAAAGAAGAAAGAAAAAAAAACCACGGGTAGGTACTAGGTGGTATACAATTATGGATGGACTGCCGAGTGCCGACACAGAGGTAGCTACAGCCGTGGACTACCGTACTGTGTCTGCTGCTAATATAGACTGGATGATAATGAGATGTAGTATATATAAAGAAGAAAGAGAAAAAAAACCACGGGTAGGTACTAGGTGGTATACAATTATGGATGGACTGCCGAGTGCCGACACAGAGGTAGCTACAGCCGTGGACTAACGTACTGTGTCTGCTGCTAATATAGAGTCTAGACTGGATGATAAATTATTGATGAGATGAAATCAATATAATATCACTGTACTGCAGCCGGACAGGTACTATATATATTTATTATGTAATGACTGATGACGGACCTGCTGGACACTGTCAGGTCAGCAGCACAGCACCGCAGACTGCCAGTCTGCTACAGTAAGCTACTATAGTAGTATGTAATAGTATAAAGAAGAATGAAAAAAAAAAAAACACGGGTAGGTGGTATACAATATTATATATATATATATTATATACAATTATATATATATATATATATATATTAAACTGGTGGTGATTGATTATTAAACTGGTGGTCAGGTCACGTTGCAACTTGCAACTAGTACTCCGAGGCCTAAGCAGACAATCACAAAATAAAAAATATATTATTATACTGGTGGTCAGTGTGGTCACACAATGGCAGTGTGGCACTGACTCTGGCAGCAAAAATGTGCTGTGCACTGTACGTTATATGTACTCCTGAGTCCTGCTCTCAGACTCTAACTGCTCCCCACTGTCAGTGTCTCCCCCACAAGTCAGATAATTAATACAATACACTGCAGTCACACTATCTAATCTTCTTATCTATACCACTTCAGCAAGTAGTATATATAGTAGTATAGTAGTACTCCTCCTCCTAAGTAATAATGCTCCCCAAAATTACTACTAGTACTGTGTCTCTCACTACTGTGTCTCTCTCTCTACTGTGTCTCTCTCTCTACTGTGTCTCTCTCTCTACTGTGTCTCTCTCTCTCTTCTAAACGGAGAGGACGCCAGCCACGTCCTCTCCCTACCAATCTCAATGCACGAGTGAAAATGGCGGCGACGCGCGGCTCCTTATATAGAATCCGAGTCTCGCGATAGAATACGAGCCTCGCGAGAATCCGACAGCGGGATGATGACGTTCGGGCGCGCTCGGGTTAACCGAGCAAGGCGGGAAGATCCGAGTCGCTCGGCCCCGTGTAAAAAAACATGAAGTTCGGGCGGGTTCGGATTCCGAGGAACCGAACCCGCTCATCTCTAGTGTGAAGAGAGAAATGCAGGCATGTCAGGGCGTGTCACAGTCAGCGACTGAGTTTTCTTACACAGTGATACTGGTCCTGGCGTCTTACTTGGGCTGTGCATTCTGAACAACCATAGGATTGCCAGATGAGGTGCCTTTGTACACAGGCGGGCGGCGGATCTGAGAAGTCGGTGGTGGGTGTCTCCGTACAAAGGTCTGTGTCGGCGACACTTGCATATCTTGTCACATCCGCTGCGTACAAAGATGTAACAATCGGCGCAATTAGCACCTACCTCTGTATCAGGACAATAGTGTTTATGATCCCTACTACAACCTTTCTTATTGGTCCATTCACCGCTGTGGGGAAATTGTGCGCAGGGAGAATGCAGAATGTTACACGACACTTGCTGTACACATTGTATAATGAAGACTCTCTTTTGTGAATTGAACCAATATTCAGCCAATCACAGCTTCACCTAGGAGCTAGGGAGAATACTGGGGTGTAAGGCATTAATGCATTGCAATGATTGTGACTTTTGACCATGGCCCATACGGGTCTGGGGCTCCAGGTCGACAACAAAAAGGTCGACACACCTTAGGTCGACGCCAGTTGGTCGACACACCTTAGGTCGACATGGACGAAAGGTCGACATAGGAAAAGGTCGACATGAGTTTATTATTTCTCTGACGTCCTAAGTGGATGCTGGGGACTCCGTCAGGATCATGGGGATTAGCGGCTCCACAGGAGACAGGGCACAAAAGTAAAAGCTTTAGGACTAGGTGGTGTGCACTGGCTCCTCCCCCTATGACCCTCCTCCAAGCCTCAGTTAGGTTTTTGTGCCCGGCCGAGAAGGGTGCAATCTAGGTGGCTCTCCTGAGCGCTTAGAAGTAAAAGTTATACTTAGGTTTTTTTATTTTCAGTGAGTCCTGTTGGCAACAGGCTCACTGCATCGAGGGACTAAGGGGAGAAGAAGCGAACTCACCTGCGTGCAGAGTGGATTGGGCTTCTTGGCTACTGGACATTAGCTCCAGAGGGACGATCCATGGATGGGTCCCGGAGCCGCGCCGCCGGCCCCCTTACAGAGCCAGAAGAATGAAGAGGTCCTGAAATCGGCGGCAGAAGACGTCTGTCTTCAAGAAAGGTAGCGCACAGCACTGCAGCTGTGCGCCATTGCTCTCAGCACACTTCACACTCCGGTCACTGAGGGTGCAGGGCGCTGGGGGGGGGGGGGGGGGGCGCCCTGAGACGCAATGAAAACACTATATATGACTAAAAATACATCACATATAGCTCCTGGGTTATATGGATGTATTTAACTCCTGTCATTTTACCTCAGAAAAAGCGGGAGAGAGGCCGCCGAGAAGGGGGCGGAGCCTATCTCCTCAGCACACAAGCGCCATTTTCCCTCACAGCTCCGCTGGAAGGACGTCTCCCTGACTCTCCCCTGCAGTCCTGCACTACAGAAACAGGGTAAAAAAGAGAGGGGGGCACTAATTTGGCATATTAAAACATATATAGCAGCTATAAGGGAGAAACACTTATTATAAGGTTGTCCCTATACATATATAGCGCTCTGGTGTGTGCTGGCAAACTCTCCCTCTGTCTCCCCAAAGGGCTAGTGGGGTCCTGTCCTCTATCAGAGCATTCCCTGTGTGTGTGCTGTGTGTCGGTACGCGTGTGTCGACATGTATGAGGAGGAAAATGGTGTGGAGGCGGAGCAATTGCCTGTATTAGTGATGTCACCCCCTAGGGAGTCGACACCTGACTGGATGGTCTTATTTAAGGAATTACGTGATAGTGTCAGCACTTTACAAAAAACTGTTGACGACATGAGACAGCCGGCAAATCAGTTAGTGCCTGTCCAGGCGTCTCAAACACCGTCAGGGGCTTTAAAGCGCCCATTACCTCAGTCGGTCGACACAGACACAGACACGGACACTGACTCCAGTGTCGACGGTGAAGAAACAAACGTATTTTCCAGTAGGGCCACACGTTACATGATCACGGCAATGAAGGAGGCTTTGCATATTTCTGATACTACAAGTACCACAAAAAAGGGTATTATGTGGGGTGTGAAAAAACTACCCGTAGTTTTTCCTGAATCAGATGAATTAAATGAAGTGTGTGATGATGCGTGGGTTTCCCCCGATAAAAAATTGCTAATATCTAAGAAATTATTGGCGTTATACCCTTTCCCGCCAGAAGTTAGGGCGCGTTGGGAAACACCCCCTAGGGTGGATAAGGCACTCACACGCTTATCAAAACAAGTGGCGTTACCGTCTCCAGATACGGCCGCCCCCAAGGAGCCAGCTGATAGGAAGCTGGAAAATATCCTAAAAAGTATATACACACATACTGGTGTTATACTGCGACCAGCGATTGCCTCAGCCTGGATGTGCAGCGCTGGGGTGGCTTGGTCGGAGTCCCTGACTGAAAATATTGATACCCTTGACAGGGACAGTATTTTATTGACTATAGAGCATTTAAAGGATGCATTTCTATATATGCGAGATGCACAGAGGGATATTTGCACTCTGGCATCAAGAGTAAGTGCGATGTCCATTTCTGCCAGAAGATGTTTATGGACACGACAGTGGTCAGGTGATGCGGATTCCAAACGGCATATGGAAGTATTGCCGTATAAAGGGGAGGAGTTATTTGGGGTCGGTCTATCGGACCTGGTGGCCACGGCAACAGCTGGAAAATCCACCTTTTTACCCCAAGTCACCTCTCAGCAGAAAAAGACACCGTCTTTTCAGCCTCAGTCCTTTCGTCCCCATAAGGGCAAGCGGGCAAAAGGCCAGTCATATCTGCCCCCGGGTAGAGGAAAGGGAAAAAGACTGCAGCAGGCAGCTCCTTCCCAGGAACAGAAGCCCTCCACCGCTTCTGCCAAGTCCTCAGCATGACGCTGGGGCCTTACAAGCGGACTCAGGTGCGGTGGGGGGTCGTCTCAAGAGTTTCAGCGCGCAGTGGGCTCACTCGCAAGTGGACCCCTGGATCCTACAGGTAGTAACCCAGGGGTACAGATTGGAATTCGAGACGTCTCCCCCTCGCAGGTTCCTGAAGTCTGCTTTACCAACGTCTCCCTCAGAAAGGGAGGCAGTATTGGAAGCAATTCACAAGCTGTATTCCCAGCAGGTGATAATCAAAGTACCCCTCCTACAACAGGGAAAGGGGTTTTATTCCACACTATTTGTGGTACCGAAGCCAGACGGCTCGGTGAGACCTATTCTAAATCTGAAATCTTTGAACACTTACATACAAAGGTTCAAATTCAAGATGGAGTCACTCAGAGCAGTGATAGCAAACCTGGAAGAGGGGGACTATATGGTGTCCCTGGACATCAAGGATGCTTACCTCCATGTCCCAATTTGCCCTTCTCACCAAGGGTACCTCAGGTTCGTAGTACAGAACTGTCACTATCAGTTTCAGACGCTGCCGTTTGGATTATCCACGGCACACCGGGTCTTTACCAAGGTAATGGCCGAAATGATGATTCTTCTTCGAAGAAAAGGCGTCTTAATTATCCCTTACTTGGACGATCTCCTGATAAGGGCAAAGTCCAGGGAACAGTTGGAGGTCAGAGTAGCACTATCTCGGGTACTGCTACAACAGCACGGGTGGATTCTAAATATTCCAAAATCGCAGCTGATCCCGACGACACGTCTGCTGTTCCTAGGAATGATTCTGGACACAGTCCAGAAAAAGGTGTTTCTCCCGGAGGAGAAAGCCAGGGAGTTATCCGAGCTAGTCAGGAACCTCCTAAAACCAGGAAAAGTGTCAGTGCATCATTGCACAAGGGTCCTGGGAAAAATGGTGGCTTCTTACGAAGCGATTCCATTCGGCAGATTTCACGCAAGAACTTTTCAGTGGGATCTGCTGGACAAATGGTCCGGATCGCATCTTCAGATGCATCAGCGGATAACCCTGTCTCCGAGGACAAGGGTGTCTCTTCTGTGGTGGCTGCAGAGTGCTCATCTATTAGAGGGTCGCAGATTCGGCATTCAGGACTGGGTCCTGGTGACCACGGATGCCAGCCTGAGAGGCTGGGGAGCAGTCACACAGGGAAGAAATTTCCAGGGAATGTGGTCAAGTCTGGAGACTTCTCTCCACATAAATATACTGGAGCTAAGGGCAATTTACAATGATCTAAGCCTAGCAAGACCTCTGCTTCAAGGTCAACCGGTGCTGATCCAGTCGGACAACATCACGGCAGTCGCCCACGTAAACAGACAGGGCGGCACAAGAAGCAGGAGGGCAATGGCAGAAGCTGCAAGGATTCTCCGCTGGGCGGAAAATCATGTGATAGCACTGTCAGCAGTGTTCATTCCGGGAGTGGACAACTGGGAAGCAGACTTCCTCAGCAGGCACGACCTCCACCCGGGAGAGTGGGGACTTCATCCGGAAGTCTTCCACATGATTGTGAAACGTTGGGAAAAACCAAAGGTGGACATGATGGCGTCCCGCCTCAACAAAAAACTGGACAGGTATTGCGCCAGGTCAAGGGACCCTCAGGCAATAGCTGTGGACGCTCTGGTAACACCGTGGGTGTACCAGTCAGTGTATGTGTTCCCTCCTCTGCCTCTCATACCCAAGGTACTGAGAATTATAAGACGGAGAGGAGTAAGAACTATACTCGTGGCTCCGGATTGGCCAAGAAGGACTTGGTACCCGGAACTTCAAGAGATGCTCACAGAGGACCCATGGCCTCTGCCGCTAAGAAGGGACTTGCTTCAGCAAGGACCATGTCTGTTCCAAGACTTACCGCGGCTGCGTTTGACGG
This sequence comes from Pseudophryne corroboree, assembly GCF_028390025.1. Classification (NCBI taxonomy): domain Eukaryota; kingdom Metazoa; phylum Chordata; class Amphibia; order Anura; family Myobatrachidae; genus Pseudophryne; species Pseudophryne corroboree. Next base: position 36,574 of record NW_026969033.1, read on the forward strand.
CATGGCGGTTGAACGCCGGATTCTAAAGGAAAAAGGCATTCCGGAAGAGGTCATCCCTACCCTGGTCAAAGCCAGGAAGGAGGTGACCGCACAACATTATCACCGCATTTGGCGAAAATATATTGCGTGGTGTGAGGCCAGGAAGGCCCCCACTGAGGAATTTCAACTCGGTCGATTCCTGCATTTCCTGCAAACAGGAGTGTCTATGGGCCTCAAATTGGGGTCCATTAAGGTTCAAATTTCGGCCCTGTCGATTTTCTTCCAGAAAGAATTGGCTTCAGTTCCTGAAGTCCAGACGTTTGTCAAGGGAGTACTGCATATACAACCCCCTTTTGTGCCTCCAGTGGCACCGTGGGATCTCAACGTAGTTCTGGGATTCCTCAAATCACATTGGTTTGAACCGCTCAAATCTGTGGATTTAAAATATCTCACATGGAAAGTGACCATGCTGTTGGCCCTGGCCTCGGCCAGGCGAGTGTCAGAATTGACGGCTTTGTCTCACAAAAGCCCATATCTAATTTTCCATTCGGACAGGGCAGAACTGCGGACTCGTCCCCAGTTTCTCCCTAAGGTGGTGTCAGCGTTTCACTTGAACCAACCTATTGTGGTACCTGCGGCTACTAGGGACTTGGAGGACTCCAAGTTGCTAGACGTTGTCAGGGCCTTGAAAATATATGTTTCCAGGACGGCTGGAGTCAGGAAAACTGACTCGCTGTTTATCCTGTATGCACCCAACAAGCTGGGTGCTCCTGCTTCTAAGCAGACGATTGCTCGTTGGATTTGTAGTACAATTCAGCTTGCACATTCTGTGGCAGGCCTGCCACAGCCAAAATCTGTAAATGCCCATTCCACAAGGAAGGTGGGCTCATCTTGGGCGGCTGCCCGAGGGGTCTCGGCTTTACAACTTTGCCGAGCTGCTACTTGGTCAGGGGCAAACACGTTTGCAAAATTCTACAAATTTGATACCCTGGCTGAGGAGGACCTGGAGTTCTCTCTTTCGGTGCTGCAGAGTCATCCGCACTCTCCCGCCCGTTTGGGAGCTTTGGTATAATCCCCATGGTCCTGACGGAGTCCCCAGCATCCACTTAGGACGTCAGAGAAAATAAGAATTTACTTACCGATAATTCTATTTCTCGTAGTCCGTCGTGGATGCTGGGCGCCCATCCCAAGTGCGGATTGTCTGCAATACTTGTACATAGTTATTGTTACAAAAATCGGGTTATTATTGTTGTGAGCCATCTTTTCAGAGGCTCCTCTGTTATCATGCTGTTAACTGGGTTCAGATCACAAGTTGTACAGTGTGATTGGTGTGGCTGGTATGAGTCTTACCCGGGATTCAGAATCCTTCCTTATTGTGTACGCTCGTCCGGGCACAGTATCCTAACTGAGGCTTGGAGGAGGGTCATAGGGGGAGGAGCCAGTGCACACCACCTAGTCCTAAAGCTTTTACTTTTGTGCCCTGTCTCCTGCGGAGCCGCTAATCCCCATGGTCCTGACGGAGTCCCCAGCATCCACTACGGACTACGAGAAATAGAATTATCGGTAAGTAAATTCTTATTTTTCTTCGTACAGTGACCGGGAACCCCAATTAGTTCACCGCCTTTGCTCGCCATGCTTCGGGCATGGTGCCTTCGCTCCGCTACCGCTTTGCTCGGCACAGATTACCGTTCCAATCGTAGTCCACGTGGATCGTTAAGTATGAAAAGGTTCCAAAAAAGAAAAAAATCGTGAAAAACTCATGTCGACCTTGTTCCTGTCGACCTTTTGCCCATGTCGACCTTAGGCGTGTCGACCAATTGGTGGCGACCTAATGCGTGTCGACCTTTTTATTGTCGACCTGGAGTCCGGATACCGGCCCATACGGTGTGGAGTTTGTATATTTTCCCCGTGCTTGATTGAGTTTCCTCCCACTGTCCAAAAATATACTGGTAGGGTAACTGGCTCCCGCACAAAAAATGTAACCTAAGTGTTTGCACGTACCTGTGTTCAGGGCAGACGAGATGGGTCAGGTGTTCTTACCTGCCATCACATTCTTTGCTTCTATGTATTAGAGCCCTTTTATTTTCACCTCCACCTGCTTGTGCTCACTGACTGAGACATTGCCTCCCTGCAGGATGACGGCTCGCTGAGAATGTCGCCTTTGCAGCCAGAAGTGAGGATTGATGATCACATGGTGGAGTCCGTGCTGGTCACGTTTGTCGGCTTCTTTTTCACCGGAATCATAGCCGTGGTTTATTCTTATGCGGTAAGTCACCGGCAGGCGCTGGAACGGACTAGCTTTTTCTGTGTTTAATTCTACCTAGCACAGTATATATGGATAGATGGAGAGAGTATTGACTGCATAGGAAAGGAAAGAGTTAAACATCTGGGGAGGGGTGGACCTAGCTGTTAGGAAAGTACAGCCTTCTTTGGGGGGAGGGTTTGATATATATATAGGGAAGGTGAGGCCATCTTAGTTCTCTTGGTGGATTTGCTTTAGGTGAGTGCTGCAGTGCAAGCAATTTTGTTTTTCTCATTTACTGTGTAAACAGTACACAGAGTAACCCTCACCTTTTTGTAATACTCCTCCTCTCCACCTTCTATTTGCCTGCTGCTATGGCTGCCCGCCCCCAGCGCGTTCTTCGGGCCCCGGCTCGGTACCGTGGGTCAGACGGTCGAGCGGGCCTTGAGGATGCAGTGGGCAGCATGGGGGACGGGGCTCCGTCCCTCGGGGCCCCAGCAAACGCGGACGCGGGCGTCATGAGCAGGGCCCGGTCGGGCTCGCCGCCGGGAGCCGGGTCGCGCACACCGGCCGGGCGAGGGCGGCAGGGGGACCAGGGGTCCCTGCTGGCCGCCCGAGGATCGACGGGCGGCGGCCGTCCCCTCCGGGAGCCGCCGAGTCCGGGATCGCGTCGGGCGCCCGCGCGCCGCGTGGGGCGCTCGGCGGTTTCAGGTCCTAGCCCTCCTCCCTTGCCACGGCCGAATGCTAGTGCCGGGCGGGGGGAGAGGACGGGAAGGGGAGCTGGCGATCGCCGCGCGGGGCCTGTGCAGGAGCCTCGCGTGGCGGCCGAGGAGGAGACACAGTCCGGGAGCCCGATGGCGGGAGGAGGTGGGACGCGCGCACGGGGTGCGCGCGCGCCCACACTTGCTCCGGACGGCGCCGGCCGCGCACGTGTGCGCGCATGTGTGCGCGCAGCGCCGCCGCCAACGCACCGGCCACCCAGTTTGACTCGGATGCCGGAATCCGGCAGGGGGAGGGGGCACGCAAGGGGGGTGCAGCGTGTGCCTCTGGTAGGCAGCGCTGGGCGCAGAGGGATGGCGACAGGAGATGGGGCCACGGCAAGAACTGCAAGGGGTGGCCGGGAGCAGCATGCGCGTGCGCACTCCGCAGGTCGTGTGACGCGCGGGGGAACACGCGCGGGTGCACAGCGGGTCCCTTTGACTCCCCGCATCAGCACTACAGAGGCGGGACGCAGCGGGTCCCGCGGGTGGAGGGGAGACAGGGAATGGGTCAGCGGCCGCAGGGCCGCGGCACGGGCCGCTGCGCACGACAGCGGGTCCTCCCCAGGACCGGGGGATTCTTCTGCTTCGTTGGAGAGGGAAGGCGAAGGATCAGAAGTGGAGAGCGAATGGTCCGGCCGGGGGGCACTTGCCTTCACGTCGGAGTAGGAGGGGCCGGGTCCCCGGGTCACATCGGCCGGTCGGCGGGCGCGGGCTCGCGCCCAACCAAGGACCGGTCGTCCTTCGGGCGCCGCTGACGGGGATCGCGGCACGCGGGATCCTCCTGGGGCCATAGTGTCGGCGCTGGCCACGGTGGTAGAGGCTCTGGGGCCGTTAGCTGCAGTGGCCTCCCCTAGGGCGATGGCGGATTTCGGCCAGTCTGCAGGAGGCAGGGCGTCTGGCAAGCGGAGGGCCTCAGCGGCGCAGCGGGTGGCACGAGCCTGCCGAGAGCTGGGGGCCGCCGCTGCGGAGCTGGAGCTGGGGACGGACCGGGAGCAGCAGGGGCGCGCGCTCACTGCGCATTCCACACGGGGGGCCTGGCGTGCGCCGCAAGCATGGGCCGGGCCTTCTTCTGCTTTGTCTTCCACAGAGGGCCGAGAAGAAGGGGATTTGGCAGATTTTGTGGAGGACGATGATTGGGCTGAGGAGGATGAAGATTCCGGGTCGGAGAGGTCGATGGCATCCGGTGAGTTGGTACAGTCTATATCAATTTCCACCACGAGCTCGAGTTCGCATAGCTCTTCGTCTTCCTCCTCTTCCTCTTCTTTGGCGTCGCAAGCGTCCAACGTAGACAGTACTTCTAGGGCAAGGAAGGAGGCCGAAAAATTTGCCAAGCGGGCAGCAAAACAGCAGAAGAGGCGTAAGCGGCGCAAGCGAGTTAGTGAGGAGGAGCGTAGGGCAAAAAAGCGGCGCGATCTGCCTGGGGTAGTGCGCTGCGAGTACACCGCAGTTATGCGGGGGCTGCGAGACAGCTGCCGCAAGAAGATACGTAGGGGTGACTTCGTGGACTTATTTGTTTTGACTAAGGCCATGAAGAAGGACTACAAAGCGGCGGCCGCTAAGAAGGGCATGGGGACAGAGGTTTTCCGGTCTTTTGATAATTGGCTGGCCGGTTTCTGGGTGTTTGCGGCATGCTATTTGGAGGATAGGCCGGAAGAGCACATGAATATTATCCGGTACCTGCATCTCGTGCACGACATGCAGCGCACATCCTCGGGCTCGGAATGGCGGCGGTATGACCAAGAGTTTCGGGAGAAACAGGACGGGCTACGGGTCATGGATTTTGGGTTCAAGGACGTGGAGGTCTGGCTCAAAGTGACCCGGGCATCCCAGCAGGAGGAGGAACCCCAGAAACAGGGAGCAGGTGGGCGTCGCGCGGGGTCATCAGCCCAGGGGGCGGGCGCGGACGGGGGATTTGCCAGGACAGGCGGATTGGCCGTTCGCGTGGGCGGGCGGTCTGCCCCTCGAGGGAAATGCTTCGCTTTTAACAGCGGAGCATGTTCCTTTGGCAAGCAGTGTCGTTTTCGTCACTCCTGCCAGCAGTGTGGAGGAGCCCACCCAGCTTCCTCTTGTTTCAAAGGTGGTCGACAGGGAAATCGGGGAAAACAAGCATACCCGAAGCAGGCCGCGAGCGGGACCGCTCAGCAGAGCCCCAACGCCAGTTAAGCTGGAAACGATGGGCAAGTGGTTGGATCTGTATCCAAATAAAAGGGATGCAAAATTTTTGTTAGACGGTTTTAAGTTTGGTTTTCGCTTGCCTGTTGCAAGCGAAGTGTCCGTGCGCGCGCAGAGGAACCTCCAGTCTGCCCGAGCTTTGCCGACTGTGCTGCGGGAGAAAGTGGATAAGGAGGTCAGGTTGGGCAGGATGGAGGGGCCGTTTAGGTCACCCCCGGTGGATGACTTGGTCATCTCCCCGGTCGGGGTGGTACCGAAGAAGACTCCAGGCGCTTTTCGGCTCATCCAGCATCTTTCTTACCCGCCAGGGGCATCGGTCAACGACGCAATACCACCGGCTTATTGCTCGGTGGTGTATCAGTCATTTGACGAGGCGCTAGAGATGGTCCGCAGCTACAGGAGCGGGGCCCTCATGGCTAAGATTGATGTTGAATCAGCCTTTAGATTACTGCCATTGCATCCGGACTCATTCCGTTTTATGGGTTTCCGGATTGGGGCGGAGTATTTCATCGACAAATGTCTGCCGATGGGATGTTCCGTTTCATGCTCATTTTTCGAGCGCTTTAGCACTTTTCTTCATTGGTGCGTGGAGTCTGCGTCAGGCGGTCATGGGGTTGCCCATTACCTCGATGATTTCCTGTGTGCGGGTCCGGCTAATGACACAAGGTGCGGCGACTTGCTGTTTAGCACCCGGGCTCTTTTTTACCACTTCGGTGTTCCTGTAGCCAGGGACAAAACGGAGGGTCCGGACTCCTGCCTATCATTTTTGGGGATTGAAATTGACACTGTGGCGGGAGAGTGTCGCCTGCCCCGGGACAAAGTGTCGAAGCTCTGCGAAACCATTTGCCGGTTCAACGGCTCGCGTAAAGTTACGCTGCGACAGGCGCAGTCCTTGCTGGGCATGCTGAACTTTGCTTGTCGGGTAATACCGATGGGCAGGGTTTTCTGCCGGAAGCTCGAAAGGGCAACGGCGGGGTGTGCCAGGCCTCATCATTTCGTGCGATTGTCCTCTGAATTAAAAAGGGATTTGGCCGTCTGGGCTTCGTTCCTGGAGGATTTCAACGGAGTGAGCATATGGCAAGCGCCAGCCGTAGACAGCGAGCTGTTGCAGCTGTTTACTGATGCTGCAGGTGCCTTGGGATTCGGTTGTTTTTTGGAGGGATCGTGGTGTGCGGCATCTTGGCCGGCAAACTGGCATAGCGAGGGTCTTACAAGAGATCTGGTGCTGCTGGAGCTTTTTCCCATTATGGTAGCGTTGGAGGTCTGGGGCGATCGGTTGGCTAACCGCAGCATATTGTTTAGATGCGATAATCTGGGCGTGGTGCATGCGATTAATAACCAGAGGGCGAAATCGCTAGTGGTTCTGCGGGTGCTCGGGCAATTGCTTTTGACGTGCTTGCGTAGGAACCTATGGTTCCGGGCACAACACGTGCCCGGTTTGGAGAACAGAATCGCAGACGCGTTGTCGCGTGGACAGTGGGAGAGATTTTGGGTTTTGGCACCCGAGGCCGAGGAGCAAGGTTTTCACTGTCCCGGTTATGTTTGGCAGGTGATCGGGCCGGACTGGAGGGTCTAGCGTTGCGGTCAGTCGCGCCAGCCACGCTCAAGGCTTACGGACAAGCTTGGAGCGAGTGGGAGGAGTTTGTCCAGGGTCGTCAGCATCAAGGTAAGAGCAAGCATCGGCTGATGCTTTCTTTTATTTGGCAGCTTTACGTTTCCGGTAGGTCCCGAGCGGTGGTATCACGGTACTTGGCTGGCGTCTCATTTTTCTGCAAGCTGCGAGGCGTCCCTGATGTAACAAAAAGCGAGGTTCTGCGGAAGGCAATGAAAGGGTGGGCGCGAGTTGCGCCGACGCCACCAGATAGGAGGCGGCCCATCGATGCGGCCTTGTTGCCGGCCGTCATCGCGGCGGTGGGGCGAGTCGCGTCGTCCAGGTTTGAGACGCTTTTGTTCAGTTTGGCGTTCTCAATGGCTTACCACGGGGCCTTTCGAGTTTCCGAGTTGGTAGCGCCTTCCAAGAGAGCAGATTCGCGCATGCTGGTCGGAGACGTGGTAGTGGGTGAGAGGTCCTTGCTGTGCAGATTGCGGCGCTCTAAGACGGATTAAGTGGGGAGAGGGCGCTGGGTCACTATGGTTCCAGCGCTAGAGGAGAGCGTTTGCCCAGTGGGTCTGGCAATGCAATATGTGGTGGTGCGACCCGTTAAGGAGGGGTCATGGCTATTGCATTATGACGGGCTGCCAGTCACGAAATACCAGTTCCGTTGGATGCTGGGTCGTTGTTTGGCGGGCTTGGGCCTCCCACCCGCTGCTTTCGGTACCCATTCCTTTCGAATAGGCGCGGCGACGTCGGCTGCTGCGGCGGCGGGTTTTTCCAGAACTGAAATCCAGGCGGTGGGGCGATGGAAGTCGTCAAGTTACAGACGATATATTCGCCCCGTTGCATGAGAGGTCGGATTGCGCTTGGTGCTTTGTTTATTTGCAATGTATTATGTTGTTCCAGTTCTGTGATTTTATGGTGTTGTGCGTTTGTTAGTGTTTTCCCCTTTTTATCCTACTCAGGGATTAGCTACTCGCCGTTGCTGACATGAGTCGGCAGCGGGGGTCTGGAGTTATTTTGCGATTTTTTTGCCTGACTTGACGGACTGAATTCTAATCTACAATTCGGCTAATCTGGTCTAATCAGAGTCCCTCAGCAGGTCTTTACGCTTTCACCTCCAGCTGAGTTATTACATGTGTTTCCCATTTTATACCCCCCCCCTCCCCCTCCCTGTTTTATTTAGTTTGTTTTTATTTGATCTTTCCCCTTTGTGTCTTTAATTGCGCTTTAAATTGGCAACGAAGCATGGTGCAGTCGGCTAGGCCGTGACTGCTGCAATAGCGAGATCTTAAGTTTTTCGTTTTGGCAGATCCTTCAGTGTAAACAATTAGTAATCAATTCTACCCCTCTTTTCCCCTTTAGGATGGTTTGACGACAATTTGACCATTTGGGTGGTTGGCCACTCTTACATTTACTGGGCGGCCAGGTTTGTGGCCTCGGAAGGGTCTCAGGCATTGCTTGGAGCACAGGGTGTCAGATGGCTTGGCTGGCGAGGAATGATGTGGGGTGAGCTGAGGAGTAGGTTAGTGAGTCAGGCCAGCAAGCATGGAGTCCCTAGGGTCTTGGTTGTCCATCTAGGTGGCAACGACCTGGGGAAGAGGACATCCTTGGATCTTCCGGTGGGCCATGATACATGATCTGGCAAGTGTGACCGCGGCATGGACCAATTGTGTGTTGGTTTTTTCAATGATGGTGCCAAGATTGTGTTGGAGGGGTGTGGCGGATGGGCGCCAGATTGACGAGGCCCGGAAAAAGGTGAACGGGGCGGTGGCAAAGTGGGTGCTGTCCCACGAAGGGAGGGTGGTTCGCCACCCGAGGATTCGGTTCAGAGACAGCCACCTTTTCCGGCATGATGGAGTACATCTATCCAATGAGGGGATGATGTTTTTTCTGGAGGATCTAGGTTTCGCTTTGCAGGAGTTAGGGTAGGTTTATGGTGGCGGTGCGAAAGACTGTGGGGATGAGTCTTTCGCTGTTGGCGGAAAAGAACGGCAGTTTTGTATTGTAGGGAAAACTGTAGTGTTTTACAGTTTGTTGTGGTTTAGGTGCACTCACCTCCATCGACTTATGGCCGCTTGACCACCCGTCCGGGAAGGCAGCGGCAGGGCACCCAGGAGCGGTGGGTAGTCACTGTGGGGGTTGAGTTGTCACCTATTACCGGTTTATGATAAGTTTTAGTAAATTTATAGGGTTAGTTATTTAAGGTTAATTTAGGTTAATTGAGCCGTTCTTTTGGGCCGCCACCATATGCCGGCTGGAGCGGCATATTAAATGAATTTCTTTATTACAGGTTTCCTAATGGATAGGGACAAATAAATAGCTAGCAATTTTCTGCCAAAATTCAAGTCTCCGTGTCGTTATTTCTGGTTCTAGGTTATGAATGCTTTACTTTCAAAGAAAGGGGTCCACCAAATATCACTAAGATGTTTATAAATGATTTGTGAGACTGGAGAAACATATATGCTGCAGCTGTTTGGATTTGCATGCGGAGGGCAACTAAGTAATGATCATATTGATTTTGTGAGGAGTGCTGCTTGGGAAACACACATATTTATAAATATATATATTGAAGCAGCACTCTCAATAAAAGGATTACTTTACTGATATCTCTACAGGTCCACCAAATAGCTGGGACTGAGAAACAATATTCAGACAAGGCAGGTGTAATAGCAAATATATTTCACTTGTCTTGTCTGAATATTGATTCTGAGTGCCGCTGCGATGTTACACCCCCCAAAAAAAAATCCCCATGTCAGGGCATGTCACAGTCAGCGACTGAGTTTTCTTACACAGTGATACTGGTCCTGGCGTCTTACTTGGGCTGTGCATTCTGAACAACCATAGGATTGCCAGATGAGGTGCCTTTGTACACAGGCGGGCGGCGGATCTGAGAAGTCGGTGGTGGGTGTCTCCGTACAAAGGTCTGTGTCGGCGACACTTGCATATCTTGTCACATCCGCTGCGTACAAAGATGTAACAATCGGCGCAATTAGCACCTACCTCTGTATCAGGACAATAGTGTTTATGATCCCTACTACAACCTTTCTTATTGGTCCATTCACCGCTGTGGAGAAATTGTGCGCAGGGAGAATGCAGAATGTTACACGACACTTGCTGTACACATTGTATAATGAAGACTCTCTTTTGTGAATTGAACCAATATTCAGCCAATCACAGCTTCACCTAGGAGCTAGGGAGAATACTGGGGTGTAAGGCATTAATGCATTGCAATGATTGTGACTTTTGACCATGGCCCATACGGGTCTGGGACAACAAAAAGGTCGACACACCTTAGGTCGACGCCAGTTGGTCGACACGCCTTATGTCGACATGGACGAAAGGTCGACATAGGAAAATGAGTTTATTATTTTCTTCGTACAGTGACCGGGAACCCCAATTAGTTCACCGCCTTTGCTCGCCATGCTTCGGGCATGGTGCCTTCGCTCCGCTACCGCTTTGCTCGGCACAGATTACCGTTCCAATCGTAGTCCACGTGGATCGTTAAGTATAAAAAGGTTCCAAAAAAGAAAAAAATAGTGAAAAACTCATGTCGACCTTGTTCCTGTCGACCTTTTGCCCATGTCGACCTTAGGTGTGTCGACCAATTGGTGGCGACCTAATGTGTGTCGACCTTTTTATTGTTGACCTGGAGTCCGGATACCTGCCCATACGGTGTGGAGTTTGTATATTTTCCCCGTGCTTGATTGAGTTTCCTCCCACTGTCCAAAAATATACTGGTAGGGTAACTGGCTCCCGCACAAAAAATTTAACCTAAGTGTTTGCACGTACCTGTGTTCAGGGCAGACGAGATGGGTCAAGTGTTCTTACCTGCCATCACATTCTTTGCTTCTATGTATTAGAGCCCTTTTATTTTCACCACCACCTGCTTGTGCTCACTGACTGAGACATTGCCTCCCTGCAGGATGACGGCTCGCTGAGAATGTCGCCTTTGCAGCCAGAAGTGAGGATTGATGATCACATGGTGGAGTCCCTGCTGGTCACGTTTGTCGGCTTCTTTTTCACCGGAATCATAGCCGTGGTTTATTCTTATGCGGTAAGTCACCGGCAGGCGCTGGAACGGACTAGCTTTTTCTGTGTTTAATTCTACCTAGCACAGTATATATGGATAGATTAAATGATTTGTGAGACTGGAGAAACATATATGCTGCAGCTGTTTGGATTTGCATGCGGAGGGCAACTAAGTAATGATCATATTGATTTTGTGAGGAGTGCTGCTTGGGAAACACACATATTTATATATATATATTGAAGCAGCACTCTCAATAAAAGGATTACTTTACTGATACCTTCCTATGTATCTCTACAGGTCCACCAAATAGCTGGGACTGAGAAACAATGGCCCTCATTCCGAGTTTTTCGCTCTGTATTTTTCATCGCATCGCAGTGAAAATCCGCTTAGTACGCATGCGCAATGTTCGCACTGCGACTGCGCCAAGTAACTTTACTATGATGAAAGTATTTTTACTCACGGCTTTTTCTTCGCTCCGGCGATCGTAATGTGATTGACAGGAAATGGGTGTTACTGGGCGGAAACACGGCGTTTCAGGGGCGTGTGGCTGAAAACGCTACCGTTTCCGGAAAAAACGCAGGAGTGGCCGGGGAAACGGTGGGAGTGCCTGGGCGAACGCTGGGTGTGTTTGTGACGTCAACCAGGAACGACAAGCACTGAAATGATCGCACAGGCAGAGTAAGTCTGGAGCTACTCTGAAACTGCTAAGTAGTAAGTAATCGCAATATTGCGAATACATCGGTCGCAATTTTAAGAAGCTAAGATTCACTCCCAGTAGGCGGCGGCTTAGCGTGTGTAACTCTGCTAAAATCGCCTTGCGACCGATCAACTCGGAATGAGGGCCTATATTCAGACAAGGCAGGTGTAATAGCAAATATATTTCACTTGTCTTGTCTGAATATTGATTCTGAGTGCCGCTGCGATGTTACACCCCCCAAAAAAAATCCCCCTGGCCCCCTCTCTTTCCTCTGCAGAAACTGACCTCCGCTACAGACCTGTGGCACGGGAGGCTGTGGCATTGATTGGGGAGGCGGCACATGTGGAGAGAGTGCCGGCAGGAGGAGAGAGCACAGGCAGGCGGAGTGGGAGGATACACGGATGGAATGACATCATCATATCACTTCGTGGGGCGAGTCCGGGAGGGTGATTCATGTGCGGCTGCCGGCTAAGAAAGAAAGCACACTCCAGTCCACTGTCACTTATAAGACCGGGCAGCAGGAGAGGGGTACAGGAATGTGCAGTGAAACTGTGCTGCAGGCGTGGTGTGTGGGGGGTGCCTGACATTAGAGATTGCCTGTGCGCACCAGGCACCCCCCGTGCGCACGCCTATGGTTTTGCCCAACTGCTAAAAAATGTCCTGCTGCGATCAACTTGGAATTACCCCCAATGTTTTTGCTAGTGTGCATGTGCCGCCATGGTACTTGTAGTGTAGGTTAGGACCGGTAGCAGAGGTGTGAAGAGAGAAATGCAGGCATGTCAGGGCGTGTCACAGTCAGCGACTGAGTTTTCTTACACAGTGATACTGGTCCTGGCGTCTTACTTGGGCTGTGCATTCTGAACAACCATAGGATTGCCAGATGAGGTGCCTTTGTACACAGGCGGGCGGCGGATCTGAGAAGTCGGTGGTGGGTGTCTCCGTACAAAGGTCTGTGCCGGCGACACTTGCATATCTTGTCACATCCGCTGCGTACAAAGATGTAACAATCGGCGCAATTAGCACCTACCTCTGTATCAGGACAATAGTGTTTATGATCCCTACTACAACCTTTCTTATTGGTCCATTCACCGCTGTGGGGAAATTGTGCGCAGGGAGAATGCAGAATGTTACACGACACTTGCTGTACACATTGTATAATGAAGACTCTCTTTTGTGAATTGAACCAATATTCAGCCAATCACAGCTTCACCTAGGAGCTAGGGAGAATACTGGGGTGTAAGGCATTAATGCATTGCAATGATTGTGACTTTTGACCATGGCCCATACGGGTCTGGGACTCCAGGTCGACAACAAAAAGGTCGACACACCTGCCGACCGTGCTGCGGGAGAAAGTGGATAAGGAGGTCAGGTTGGGCAGGATGGAGGGGCCGTTTAGGTCACCCCCGGTGGATGACTTGGTCATCTCCCCGGTCGGGGTGGTACCGAAGAAGACTCCAGGCGCTTTTCGGCTCATCCAGCATCTTTCTTACCCGCCAGGGGCATCGGTCAACGACGCAATACCACCGGCTTATTGCTCGGTGGTGTATCAGTCATTTGACGAGGCGCTAGAGATGGTCCGCAGCTACAGGAGCGGGGCCCTCATGGCTAAGATTGATGTTGAATCAGCCTTTAGATTACTGCCATTGCATCCGGACTCATTCCGTTTTATGGGTTTCCGGATTGGGGCGGAGTATTTCATCGACAAATGTCTGCCGATGGGATGTTCCGTTTCATGCTCATTTTTCGAGCGCTTTAGCACTTTTCTTCATTGGTGCGTGGAGTCTGCGTCAGGCGGTCATGGGGTTGCCCATTACCTCGATGATTTCCTGTGTGCGGGTCCGGCTAATGACACAAGGTGCGGCGACTTGCTGTTTAGCACCCGGGCTCTTTTTTACCACTTCGGTGTTCCTGTAGCCAGGGACAAAACGGAGGGTCCGGACTCCTGCCTATCATTTTTGGGGATTGAAATTGACACTGTGGCGGGAGAGTGTCGCCTGCCCCGGGACAAAGTGTCGAAGCTCTGCGAAACCATTTGCCGGTTCAACGGCTCGCGTAAAGTTACGCTGCGACAGGCGCAGTCCTTGCTGGGCATGCTGAACTTTGCTTGTCGGGTAATACCGATGGGCAGGGTTTTCTGCCGGAAGCTCGAAAGGGCAACGGCGGGGTGTGCCAGGCCTCATCATTTCGTGCGATTGTCCTCTGAATTAAAAAGGGATTTGGCCGTCTGGGCTTCGTTCCTGGAGGATTTCAACGGAGTGAGCATATGGCAAGCGCCAGCCGTAGACAGCGAGCTGTTGCAGCTGTTTACTGATGCTGCAGGTGCCTTGGGATTCGGTTGTTTTTTGGAGGGATCGTGGTGTGCGGCATCTTGGCCGGCAAACTGGCATAGCGAGGGTCTTACAAGAGATCTGGTGCTGCTGGAGCTTTTTCCCATTATGGTAGCGTTGGAGGTCTGGGGCGATCGGTTGGCTAACCGCAGCATATTGTTTAGATGCGATAATCTGGGCGTGGTGCATGCGATTAATAACCAGAGGGCGAAATCGCTAGTGGTTCTGCGGGTGCTCGGGCAATTGCTTTTGACGTGCTTGCGTAGGAACCTATGGTTCCGGGCACAACACGTGCCCGGTTTGGAGAACAGAATCGCAGACGCGTTGTCGCGTGGACAGTGGGAGAGATTTTGGGTTTTGGCACCCGAGGCCGAGGAGCAAGGTTTTCACTGTCCCGGTTATGTTTGGCAGGTGATCGGGCCGGACTGGAGGGTCTAGCGTTGCGGTCAGTCGCGCCAGCCACGCTCAAGGCTTACGGACAAGCTTGGAGCGAGTGGGAGGAGTTTGTCCAGGGTCGTCAGCATCAAGGTAAGAGCAAGCATCGGCTGATGCTTTCTTTTATTTGGCAGCTTTACGTTTCCGGTAGGTCCCGAGCGGTGGTATCACGGTACTTGGCTGGCGTCTCATTTTTCTGCAAGCTGCGAGGCGTCCCTGATGTAACAAAAAGCGAGGTTCTGCGGAAGGCAATGAAAGGGTGGGCGCGAGTTGCGCCGACGCCACCAGATAGGAGGCGGCCCATCGATGCGGCCTTGTTGCCGGCCGTCATCGCGGCGGTGGGGCGAGTCGCGTCGTCCAGGTTTGAGACGCTTTTGTTCAGTTTGGCGTTCTCAATGGCTTACCACGGGGCCTTTCGAGTTTCCGAGTTGGTAGCGCCTTCCAAGAGAGCAGATTCGCGCATGCTGGTCGGAGACGTGGTAGTGGGTGAGAGGTCCTTGCTGTGCAGATTGCGGCGCTCTAAGACGGATTAAGTGGGGAGAGGGCGCTGGGTCACTATGGTTCCAGCGCTAGAGGAGAGCGTTTGCCCAGTGGGTCTGGCAATGCAATATGTGGTGGTGCGACCCGTTAAGGAGGGGTCATGGCTATTGCATTATGACGGGCTGCCAGTCACGAAATACCAGTTCCGTTGGATGCTGGGTCGTTGTTTGGCGGGCTTGGGCCTCCCACCCGCTGCTTTCGGTACCCATTCCTTTCGAATAGGCGCGGCGACGTCGGCTGCTGCGGCGGCGGGTTTTTCCAGAACTGAAATCCAGGCGGTGGGGCGATGGAAGTCGTCAAGTTACAGACGATATATTCGCCCCCGTTGCATGAGAGGTCGGATTGCGCTTGGTGCTTTGTTTATTTGCAATGTATTATGTTGTTCCAGTTCTGTGATTTTATGGTGTTGTGCGTTTGTTAGTGTTTTCCCCTTTTTTATCCTACTCAGGGATTAGCTACTCGCCGTTGCTGACATGAGTCGGCAGCGGGGGTCTGGAGTTATTTTGCGATTTTTTTGCCTGACTTGACGGACTGAATTCTAATCTACAATTCGGCTAATCTGGTCTAATCAGAGTCCCTCAGCAGGTCTTTACGCTTTCACCTCCAGCTGAGTTATTACATGTGTTTCCCATTTTATAACCCCCCCCCTCCCCCTCCCTGTTTTATTTAGTTTGTTTTTATTTGATCTTTCCCCTTTGTGTCTTTAATTGCGCTTTAAATTGGCAACGAAGCATGGTGCAGTCGGCTAGGCCGTGACTGCTGCAATAGCGAGATCTTAAGTTTTTCGTTTTGGCAGATCCTTCAGTGTAAACAATTAGTAATCAATTCTACCCCTCTTTTCCCCTTTAGGATGGTTTGACGACAATTTGACCATTTGGGTGGTTGGCCACTCTTACATTTACTGGGCGGCCAGGTTTGTGGCCTCGGAAGGGTCTCAGGCATTGCTTGGAGCACAGGGTGTCAGATGGCTTGGCTGGCGAGGAATGATGTGGGGTGAGCTGAGGAGTAGGTTAGTGAGTCAGGCCAGCAAGCATGGAGTCCCTAGGGTCTTGGTTGTCCATCTAGGTGGCAACGACCTGGGGAAGAGGACATCCTTGGATCTTCCGGTGGGCCATGATACATGATCTGGCAAGTGTGACCGCGGCATGGACCAATTGTGTGTTGGTTTTTTCAATGATGGTGCCAAGATTGTGTTGGAGGGGTGTGGCGGATGGGGCGCCAGATTGAGGCCCGGAAAAAGGTGAACGGGGCGGTGGCAAAGTGGGTGCTGTCCCACGAAGGGAGGGTGGTTCGCCACCCGAGGATTCGGTTCAGAGACAGCCACCTTTTCCGGCATGATGGAGTACATCTATCCAATGAGGGGATGATGTTTTTTCTGGAGGATCTAGGTTTCGCTTTGCAGGAGTTAGGGTAGGTTTATGGTGGCGGTGCGAAAGACTGTGGGGATGAGTCTTTCGCTGTTGGCGGAAAAGAACGGCAGTTTTGTATTGTAGGGAAAACTGTAGTGTTTTACAGTTTGTTGTGGTTTAGGTGCACTCACCTCCATCGACTTATGGCCGCTTGACCACCCGTCCGGGAAGGCAGCGGCAGGGCACCCAGGAGCGGTGGGTAGTCACTGTGGGGGTTGAGTTGTCACCTATTACCGGTTTATGATAAGTTTTAGTAAATTTATAGGGTTAGTTATTTAAGGTTAATTTAGGTTAATTGAGCCGTTCTTTTGGGCCGCCACCATATGCCGGCTGGAGCGGCATATTAAATGAATTTCTTTATTACAGGTTTCCTAATGGATAGGGACAAATAAATAGCTAGCAATTTTCTGCCAAAATTCAAGTCTCCGTGTCGTTATTTCTGGTTCTAGGTTATGAATGCTTTACTTTCAAAGAAAGGGGTCCACCAAATATCACTAAGATGTTTATAAATGATTTGTGAGACTGGAGAAACATATATGCTGCAGCTGTTTGGATTTGCATGCGGAGGGCAACTAAGTAATGATCATATTGATTTTGTGAGGAGTGCTGCTTGGGAAACACACATATTTATAAATATATATATTGAAGCAGCACTCTCAATAAAAGGATTACTTTACTGATATCTCTACAGGTCCACCAAATAGCTGGGACTGAGAAACAATATTCAGACAAGGCAGGTGTAATAGCAAATATATTTCACTTGTCTTGTCTGAATATTGATTCTGAGTGCCGCTGCGATGTTACACCCCCAAAAAAAAATCCCCATGTCAGGGCATGTCACAGTCAGCGACTGAGTTTTCTTACACAGTGATACTGGTCCTGGCGTCTTACTTGGGCTGTGCATTCTGAACAACCATAGGATTGCCAGATGAGGTGCCTTTGTACACAGGCGGGCGGCGGATCTGAGAAGTCGGTGGTGGGTGTCTCCGTACAAAGGTCTGTGTCGGCGACACTTGCATATCTTGTCACATCCGCTGCGTACAAAGATGTAACAATCGGCGCAATTAGCACCTACCTCTGTATCAGGACAATAGTGTTTATGATCCCTACTACAACCTTTCTTATTGGTCCATTCACCGCTGTGGAGAAATTGTGCGCAGGGAGAATGCAGAATGTTACACGACACTTGCTGTACACATTGTATAATGAAGACTCTCTTTTGTGAATTGAACCAATATTCAGCCAATCACAGCTTCACCTAGGAGCTAGGGAGAATACTGGGGTGTAAGGCATTAATGCATTGCAATGATTGTGACTTTTGACCATGGCCCATACGGGTCTGGGACAACAAAAAGGTCGACACACCTTAGGTCGACGCCAGTTGGTCGACACGCCTTATGTCGACATGGACGAAAGGTCGACATAGGAAAATGAGTTTATTATTTTCTTCGTACAGTGACCGGGAACCCCAATTAGTTCACCGCCTTTGCTCGCGCATGCTTCGGGCATGGTGCCTTCGCTCCGCTACCGCTTTGCTCGGCACAGATTACCGTTCCAATCGTAGTCCACGTGGATCGTTAAGTATAAAAAGGTTCCAAAAAAGAAAAAAATAGTGAAAAACTCATGTCGACCTTGTCCCTGTCGACCTTTTGCCCATGTCGACCTTAGGTGTGTCGACCAATTGGTGGCGACCTAATGTGTGTCGACCTTTTTATTGTTGACCTGGAGTCCGGATACCTGCCCATACGGTGTGGAGTTTGTATATTTTCCCCGTGCTTGATTGAGTTTCCTCCCACTGTCCAAAAATATACTGGTAGGGTAACTGGCTCCCGCACAAAAAATTTAACCTAAGTGTTTGCACGTACCTGTGTTCAGGGCAGACGAGATGGGTCAAGTGTTCTTACCTGCCATCACATTCTTTGCTTCTATGTATTAGAGCCCTTTTATTTTCACCACCACCTGCTTGTGCTCACTGACTGAGACATTGCCTCCCTGCAGGATGACGGCTCGCTGAGAATGTCGCCTTTGCAGCCAGAAGTGAGGATTGATGATCACATGGTGGAGTCCCTGCTGGTCACGTTTGTCGGCTTCTTTTTCACCGGAATCATAGCCGTGGTTTATTCTTATGCGGTAAGTCACCGGCAGGCGCTGGAACGGACTAGCTTTTTCTGTGTTTAATTCTACCTAGCACAGTATATATGGATAGATTAAATGATTTGTGAGACTGGAGAAACATATATGCTGCAGCTGTTTGGATTTGCATGCGGAGGGCAACTAAGTAATGATCATATTGATTTTGTGAGGAGTGCTGCTTGGGAAACACACATATTTATATATATATATTGAAGCAGCACTCTCAATAAAAGGATTACTTTACTGATACCTTCCTATGTATCTCTACAGGTCCACCAAATAGCTGGGACTGAGAAACAATGGCCCTCATTCCGAGTTTTTCGCTCTGTATTTTTCATCGCATCGCAGTGAAAATCCGCTTAGTACGCATGCGCAATGTTCGCACTGCGACTGCGCCAAGTAACTTTACTATGATGAAAGTATTTTTACTCACGGCTTTTTCTTCGCTCCGGCGATCGTAATGTGATTGACAGGAAATGGGTGTTACTGGGCGGAAACACGGCGTTTCAGGGGCGTGTGGCTGAAAACGCTACCGTTTCCGGAAAAAACGCAGGAGTGGCCGGGGAAACGGTGGGAGTGCCTGGCGAACGCTGGGTGTGTTTGTGACGTCAACCAGGAACGACAAGCACTGAAATGATCGCACAGGCAGAGTAAGTCTGGAGCTACTCTGAAACTGCTAAGTAGTAAGTAATCGCAATATTGCGAATACATCGGTCGCAATTTTAAGAAGCTAAGATTCACTCCCAGTAGGCGGCGGCTTAGCGTGTGTAACTCTGCTAAAATCGCCTTGCGACCGATCAACTCGGAATGAGGGCCTATATTCAGACAAGGCAGGTGTAATAGCAAATATATTTCACTTGTCTTGTCTGAATATTGATTCTGAGTGCCGCTGCGATGTTACACCCCCCAAAAAAAATCCCCCTGGCCCCCTCTCTTTCCTCTGCAGAAACTGACCTCCGCTACAGACCTGTGGCACGGGAGGCTGTGGCATTGATTGGGGAGGCGGCACATGTGGAGAGAGTGCCGGCAGGAGGAGAGAGCACAGGCAGGCGGAGTGGGAGGATACACGGATGGAATGACATCATCATATCACTTCGTGGGGCGAGTCCGGGAGGGTGATTCATGTGCGGCTGCCGGCTAAGAAAGAAAGCACACTCCAGTCCACTGTCACTTATAAGACCGGCAGCAGGAGAGGGGTACAGGAATGTGCAGTGAAACTGTGCTGCAGGCGTGGTGTGTGGGGGGTGCCTGACATTAGAGATTGCCTGTGCGCACCAGGCACCCCCCGTGCGCACGCCTATGGTTTTGCCCAACTGCTAAAAAATGTCCTGCTGCGATCAACTTGGAATTACCCCCAATGTTTTTGCTAGTGTGCATGTGCCGCCATGGTACTTGTAGTGTAGGTTAGGACCGGTAGCAGAGGTGTGAAGAGAGAAATGCAGGCATGTCAGGGCGTGTCACAGTCAGCGACTGAGTTTTCTTACACAGTGATACTGGTCCTGGCGTCTTACTTGGGCTGTGCATTCTGAACAACCATAGGATTGCCAGATGAGGTGCCTTTGTACACAGGCGGGGCGGCGGATCTGAGAAGTCGGTGGTGGGTGTCTCCGTACAAAGGTCTGTGCCGGCGACACTTGCATATCTTGTCACATCCGCTGCGTACAAAGATGTAACAATCGGCGCAATTAGCACCTACCTCTGTATCAGGACAATAGTGTTTATGATCCCTACTACAACCTTTCTTATTGGTCCATTCACCGCTGTGGGGAAATTGTGCGCAGGGAGAATGCAGAATGTTACACGACACTTGCTGTACACATTGTATAATGAAGACTCTCTTTTGTGAATTGAACCAATATTCAGCCAATCACAGCTTCACCTAGGAGCTAGGGAGAATACTGGGGTGTAAGGCATTAATGCATTGCAATGATTGTGACTTTTGACCATGGCCCATACGGGTCTGGGACTCCAGGTCGACAACAAAAAGGTCGACACACCTGCCGACCGTGCTGCGGGAGAAAGTGGATAAGGAGGTCAGGTTGGGCAGGATGGAGGGGCCGTTTAGGTCACCCCCGGTGGATGACTTGGTCATCTCCCCGGTCGGGGTGGTACCGAAGAAGACTCCAGGCGCTTTTCGGCTCATCCAGCATCTTTCTTACCCGCCAGGGGCATCGGTCAACGACGCAATACCACCGGCTTATTGCTCGGTGGTGTATCAGTCATTTGACGAGGCGCTAGAGATGGTCCCGCAGCTACAGGAGCGGGGCCCTCATGGCTAAGATTGATGTTGAATCAGCCTTT